>NW_020450530.1:3285436-3392857 GCF_003343035.1 Apteryx rowi
CCCCGCCCCCCAATTTTTCCTAAGTTCAAGATGAGTTGAAGGGTCAAAAAGGCAAAGGGTGTTTCAGAAGTTTAGCAGACAGCGTTTGGGAAGGGGAAGGCAGAGCGGGGCGGGAGGGGGCGGGGGAAGCAGAAGCGAGCAGGAATCTGGCATGCATTAGGCTGAGCAGTTCCAAACATCCATCCTCCGCAGGCCTGTTACTCTCTTTCTCACAGTATTCCCCCCTCCCTTTTTTTTTTTGGTTTTTCTTCATATCGGGCCAACGACTGTTTTCATCTCCTTCCCCCCTTCTCCTACCCTCCGTTCTGCCTGCTTGCCTCCGAAAGAATACGCTCGCTTGCAATAGCCAAGCGATCCTCTGCGTGAAGCACTCGGACATATCCTACAGGCTTTGCCAAGTAGCTGTTGCACGGAGTTTGCAGTGGTTGCTGGAAACTTGAAAGRAAAATAAAACCCTCCGTCGTGGAACAGAAAGGAGCTCAACGCAGTGAGATGCTCTGTTCCCACCAAAACGCAGTAGAGGAGGAGAAACAGTGCCTTGCTCGCACGGGGTCCTTAAGAGCATCCTGGCCTTCAGATGCAACAGCAATGGTGAACTCTCCAGCAAGGAGAGTAAGACACATGGCCCTAGTCAAAGGTCGGGGTTGCTGTTGTACAGCTCAATGCAGCAGTATTAGAATTAAGGCCAACTCTGGCTCCACAAAGTCCTCCAGGACAAAATTTTCAACAAGACTTAAATGTTGACCCACCCCCCATTATGTTTTATGAGGCCAAAATAAGAAAAGTACAGGATACATAGTTAAAATAAATGCTCCCCAAATGCCTAGCTACCTAAAGAGAAAGGAGCCATCTGGCTGACTGGACAGATGATGAAATATATCAAGATGACACTGGGACTGTCTCATAAAATGAGCCAGATCTGACCTAAGGATGCTGCATCCTCAACCTCAGGGACAGTGGAAAATTCTTCGAGGCAAAACAGCACTCTATGCGGGACAACAGCATGGGAACAGACTTGCAGCAGATTGTCCCTTCTCTGTCACCAGTCTGTCAGGTGTGACACAGCTCAGATTGTTCTCCTCATGTTGAGCTGATGTCACAGGGAAGAAAAGATCGTGTATCACTTTTTTAACCTCTTCCGGCATGCCAAATGTTTTCACTTTTGTTCTGGATCAAGGAGCACTAAAGATGGAGCAGGGTGTTCAGCATATCAGGGAAGAGCTGTGGAAGAGAACTTGCCTTCTGCCAACCAGATGCAAGAGCTGAAAAGCATGGTACGTAGGGATTAAAAGCCAGAACGAACAAGCTGACCAAAGCTACCTTCAAAATTACTCCAGACCTTGTTTCTTCATTTCTTATATGATATAACCCTGCCAGTCCTCCAGAAGTTCTTCCAGAAACAGCAAACACGCAGATAAAACCTGTATTTTTAGTGGAAATCCCCTCCCCCTTCCAAAAAATGAACCCAACTTTGGGGGGGGGGGGAGGGAGAGGAAAGGCCACATGAGCATCAACAGCACAGAAGCAGTGGAACACGAGAAGAGGGTGAGCATTGCAGCCGGGGTCCAGCCATACRTCATTGAACTTCAGGTAGTTATCTCAGACACGCATACAAGAAGTCAAGTTGCCCCCGTCTTACCAGTGAAAGAAATAGGTACCCCCAGGGGGCAATTTAAATCTCAGGTGGATTAAAGTGCCCTTTGGGACTAAGCAGTTCAATAGTGTCTGAAATTAGCTGGGATGGATCTGGGCCTTAATCAGCAAATGGACTTTTCATTCCATGAAAAGTGTCAAGATTGCAAATTATTTTTCATTTCAAATGAGGACCAAAAAAGCCCCACCAACATTTCATTTTCTCCATGATTTAAATTCATTTGAGTCAATCAAAATATATATTTTCAGGCCCTTCAGAGCATTTCCATTTAATTTTACACATCTTTAATTTGTCTAAATATGAGCTACATTTTTTTAATTAAAAATTATTTTCTAAGGAGAAAGAATGAAGGCCTCTGGTTTGAAACTACTAAAAATCAGACTTCTGATGCCATTTCCTTTTTATTTAAAACACAGATTCCCGAAAACGCATCCAATGCGTATAGAAAAGTAATCCATTTTCATCAAGATGACATTTTCCTAGAGAATACTGATACAGTGGCATTTTCTGGATCAGTTATAATTGGCATGACAACTTCCCAGTAAAGAAAGATAAGCCCAGAGCTGAGCAAGGCTTTGGTGAGTGACAATTTATCACAGTTCAGGATCCAGAGAAGCTGAATGCCATTTGCTTCTACCAGCAGCAGATGACAAGGTACTCGCTTTCCTTCTGTTACGTCCTATCATGTTTCACTATTACTTGGATAATGTAGATCTGCTAGCAATATCAATCTACAGCAAGAGCCTTCTAATACACAGTTAAAGTAGGAAGGAGGAAAAAAAAGAAATCCTCCACCAAATTATTTCTGATAGTTTTCAAATGTTCAGAACCTTGTCTCCTGGCAACACCTGCACATGGCACATAGACCTTGGCTTTCTGAAGTCCCTGCAGCATCTTTTCAAGTAATCTACAGGAGAACAGAAGGATGTGGCCTTGGAAAAAAACTCTTAAGTGCATAAACAGCTGTGGCCACATTTCCTATGTCTGACATCTCAAGGTTGCTGCAAGAGGGGAGAATGAGGACAAACAAGGCTCTATAACAGGCTCTCCAAAGAAAATGGGCAAAGCATTCTCCATACGTGAGTTATTCCTTAAAGAGTTCAGCAACCGAATTCATAGCAAGAGATTTTAGTTGCTTTCTGATAGCTGCTTTTTGCAATAGCAGTGGTGTAGAAGATTTATGTGCTGCCTATCTACAAACATCTACAGACACTTGTGGGTATCTGAGCACACACGGCTTATGAAAGTTTGGCTAGATAAATTGATAAACACGGTAAAACGCAGTAGTACAAACATCCTCACTTACGGGTGGACTTGCAAGGATAACGAATGTTACACAAAGTGACCAAAGCAATCAAAATGGTTACTGAAGCAGGGACATTATGCTAACAGAAGATAATCCTGAGGATAACCTAGGGGAGTTTCAGGAGTAGTCATAGCTACACTATGTATAACAACACTTGACAACATCGGAGCACGTCGGAGAAGGCAAGTTATTCCCAAACTGGGAACCAGGCAGATCTGATGACACGGTGTTCACCTACGAACAGGCGCAAGGAAGCCAAGTGGCTGGTGTAGCCATTAGTGCTTTCTGGTTAGCTCATCACGGAGCAGGAAGGCAAGTACGTTGGCCTAGGAAAGATGCCTGTACGACGCGTGCTAGTACCGAATCCAAGTCTACACATGCATCCATGTAAACATAAGGAATCTCCAAAACAAAACTCATGAGACCAAGCAGGACTCCCTCAATCCACAGGGCGTGCAAACGCTGGCCAGTGCCTCCCGCAGCTCTACGCCTCACTTCCTCTGGGACCAGCCGGAGGGAAACTAGAGCAGGCTATCCGCACATTCAACATCCACAGCCTCCCCCCTTTCCCAGTCTCTGGCTGCTTGCGGCGCCAGTCAGCCCCCGGCCAGCAGAGGTTAAAGCAGCCTGGTGAAAACGTTAGGTTACACCGTCCTCCAAGGGGTTGCTACAGCGGCCAGGAATTGCTGAAGCGAAGGGACCGGTTGTTCCCTTCTCACAGGCGGCAGAGAGAGGTATGGGCATGCTGGTGGAGGTGCGATTTTTGATGTCTCTAAGCCAACACAAAAATGATCCACCTAAAGAAGGGTGAGCTTGGAGTCACAGCACACCAGTGAAATAGCCCTTAAAGGCTGGTCTGGAAATCCAAGATGCATTTTGCCCCTGGTAGGTTGTTAGACCAAACCCTGCACTCCTTATACTATCAAACCAAGAGATTAAAGCTAAATCTAGGAAGCATCACAGAAGCATGAACAGGAATAAGCCATTTAAAGGAGGCGTCACCATCCAAAGCATAACTTTGACCAGTGTTTGCAGAGCACTTCATCAGGGTGCAGACAAGCTGCTGGGACTGTGGCAGGTGAAGCCAGCTGTTGTGGAAAATGAGCAGAGAGTGAGAGGCTGAGTCTCCATCTATTCCCCTTGCTGGGCTCAGCTCTCCATAATCCCTAAAAAGGGAGGAAACCAAACAAAACAAAGCCTCCCYGCATCAGCCCGTTTTGGCCACACATCCTCCCTGCTGCAATGGCACTCAGACCATCGCAGCAACCCAATGAAGTGTTGCTGTAATTAAGGTTTAATGGAGCTGCAAGGCTGTGTCATAGCAAAGAGCCTTATAACAGAGGTGGAATGCAATTTACTACCCACCAGGTATAGAGCAATAAATCTGCAATATTTATTGGCAAGAGAGAGAAATGTGATCCAGAATTCCATATGCCGGGCTGGGGGAGGAGATGCAYGCCACTTCCAAGGGGAAAAAACTTCCTCTGCTGCTCGTAGCCTCTTGCTGCTGCATCTTGTAACAGGGGGAGTATTTATGTGCTGGTAGCCGTTCCCAAGGATCCCAAAGCACCTTGCGAACGGCACGCACCGAGCGCCAGTGAAACCTGGCTGCCGCGCGGGCAGGGAGTGGCAGCTGGGACCCCGTCAGTTAAGGAGGGAGGGGAGAGCGTGGCTAGCACATCTGGCCAACCCTGCATTCTTGCAATATGAGCCCCAGGATAATGTGCACACAGAATCTTGGGGCCAGCCCTACAGCTGGTGGGAGCTAGCAAAGGCACACTGATTTGCACCCACTGAGTGTCTGGCCTCATTTCCCCCCCCCCATCCCCTCACTCAAAACTTGCGGGCAGGCAGTAAAGTGCATGTTATTCAATTTATTGCCCTCAGAAGGACGGCCGGCTGAGCCGACAGCTCAGAGCTGAGCCGGGGGTTCCCAAGGAATTGAGGCATTCCTAGCCTGCTGCTCGAGACCATTAAACCATCCCCGTCTGCTATCGAGACAGACTCTAGGGAAGCATCTGTTGCACTCCAAGGGCACTGGCAAATTTGGGTCAAGGCACAGTTCAGCGGCACACTGAGCAGAATGATACTGTGGGAGCAGCAGTGAGAGGACGCCATGGGCCAGGCCTTAAGGTATAGAGATACAGGAATAGTAATTATGGGAGACCTATGTTTTTCAAAGGGCTAGAGTATCACAAATGCATGGCCAGACAGCATATGTGCACACAGAAGAGACCTTATCTTTCAGCATATGCAATACATGTTTTTCCATATCTTATATTTTTCAAAGCTGAGAAGGGATACACGTGTGGGAGAACAGGGAACACCGTATGCTTTCATTGTCCAGAGGCGGAGGGCCAACGATCAACAGCCAAGGCAGGCTACATTAGAAAAAGCAAAATGCAGAACAAAAGCAATGGGGGGGGGGGAGCCAGTGTCCCAGCCCTGGAAGGTGCTGAGTACCTGTGCTGGAGATGGTGGGAATGACAAGCGACCAGTCACTCCAGCAGGACTGGATTAGTTGTTTCCTATGCATCCTATAGACATGTTCTCTCTCTCAGAGAAACAACTAGCAGGTGGCTAGTCCTGCCTTGTGAATTGGCTGTGGCAGATGCAGGGCTGTGCTGAACGGGGAAGCTAAGGTTTCACGTGCTTTAATTCCTTGCTAGCTAACTGGGTGGCTGGAGGCTCACTGACATTTGTGTTTGTGTGTACGTGTGAGTGCGTTGGAGACCAAGCAATGAACAAGAGGAAGTATTCCAGTGACACTAATCCTCTACCCCAGCTGGCTCTGGCCCAAGCATGACTCTCAGAAACGCCGGCATAAATCTACACTTAATGCTATTTGTTTCAATGGAGCTGCTTGGGACATAACTCGTAGCAATACTTGGCCCAGTTGCTGCTGCTCTCGCAGCTTATGCTCTTGCTTCCGTCTTTGTGACTCTCACATGGATTCCCCAGGCATCTCTGCAGTTCAAGGATTTGGGACCTCAGAACTACATCCCTGCATAGGAGCAATTCCCACTGAAGGCCTCCAAGAAGGTGGCTTGGCAGAGGTCCAGCTGATGTACCTGGTACCTTCTGTTGTAACTTCATGGTGACCTTAGTGCTCTGGCTGCTTTCAGGCAGGAGGACCATGAGGTGACAGGGCCACGGGGCCCTTTGTGCGTTTTTGGCATTTCAGCACAAGCATGTTGCAGACTGGCAGCGTTTCAAGATAGCGTTCAAGTTCACTGTAGACATGCCAAGATGATAACCTTGGCCATATCTACTGAGSCAAAGGTTCCAAAAGCTCCTCACAGCTCTGACTTCCAAGTTGAAAAAGTCCATTTATTGACTCTGAGAAAGAGGCTTGTTACCACCTGGGAGTGTACTTGAAGGGCCAAAGCCTCTGAGCAAACCCAAGAAACTGTAAATCTACCTTGAAGGCAGGCTCCTGCCCCCTAAAAGGTATTGCGTTATCAGACAGCCCTGCAGCACGTCTCTATGGTGCTTGGTGAACCCCCTCCAGCCTATGGGGCCAGCAGAAACCTGCAGCTTTCACCGTTACTTTTTTTTTTTTTTTAAAGATGTGGCCCTGGTGCATTCAAGATGTACACAAGGGCAATAAGGATGGTTTGTGTGCCATATTGACATGGGCCAGAGAGGGTACAATGAGTTCCCCCCSCCCCCTTCCAATCCTTATTTCAGTTAAGGACATCATTCCAAGATAGTGCCAGGTCCCAGCCAGATGTCTTGGTGGGCATCTCTAACTGCTGCTGCCTGAACCACATACCCCTGGGAAGCTCGGGGTGTCTGGGAAAAATGAAGCCGGTTGTTAGGGTCATTTCCTTGGCATGCCAGAAAGGAAAACACAGGGAAGGCAAAGCCTACCTTTTCTATAACTCATTCTTTGCAAAACCTTTCTGGCAGCCCCAGGCCTTGCACAGCGGCCAGGGCTCGCTAAGAGGGGTCCCTCAGGCACCCTGCCCGGCTCTCCACTGAGCCCTGAGATGGGGCTTGACTCTGGCCAGGTGCACTCTGCCTGGCTTCTTTCACACACAGCGCAAGGTGTCAAAGGCCTCTTACGACTCCTTCCAGGAGCCAAGATCCTCCTTTTTGGAAGCTGCAAAGGACACAAAGGCCCTGCCTGCGATTCTCTACGGCCTCTTCCTGCAACGGCTCTGAGCCAGTCTCGCACTGTGCCCCCCTCCCCTGCTCTTCCCCTGCTGCCAGGGGCCAAGGGCTAATCACAGCTTCCAGCTTCACAACTGCCATCTTCAGCCCTCAGACCCCTGTGGCTTCAAGGCTTATACCAGACTGCCTGCGTCCGTCAGCTCAAAGCCTCTCTTTCGCTGGTCTAGATGATCTCAAAGGCTTTTCTCCTTCAAGCCAAGCCTTCTCCATCCCCTTGGGCTCCCGCACCAAGGCCTGGCTGTGCAGCACCGAGGGCTAAGCATGCCAAAACGAGCCACTTCYGCTCCGAGAAACGCTCCGTCTCCGGCCGAGGGCAGAGACACTGCTCCTCCTTCCTGAAGGCACTTGGAAGCATTGTGCATGCTGCCTAAACACAGCAAGGATTTTTGTTATTGGGTTTGTTGTTTTTCCCCCCCTCTTGTCGCTGCCTACAGCGCCAAAGGGCCTGTTTGTTTTCCTGTTACTTATCAGGAGGGTTTATTTGCAATTGCTTGAGAGGGGAAAGAAAAAACACCACCATAGCCACAGGCAGACAAGCTCAGTGCTCAGGAACATAATGGCTGGAGCCTGCAGGCCCATATGCTAGCCATCGGGAGAGGTGGAAGGCCAGCTCTGATCATCTCCAGCTGCTCAGGATACCATTGATCAGGTATGGCTGGATGTCAGAAACCAGGGTCAGGTTGACTGGGGGCTGCGGCAGGGAGGGGAATCGGCAAGGAGCTATTGCAAGCGTGTTGCAGAACTGGGAATCTTCCTGCTTGGAGATGTCAGGGCTGCAAATGCAGACACATATATGGTCCCCAAAGAGAGGGAGGGAAGGAGGAGGAGGAGGTTATATTTTCCCCTGTCAGCTGCTATAGCATCCTCTGAGCTTCATGAGAGAAAGGGCTACGCTTTCATACTGCACTGAATAATTCCTGCATTTTTAGGTTCTTATTTCCTCCTCCCTGATGAATTAAGACCTAGGAATTCAACTTGTTTGTTGTTGCTTTTGTTACTGAATATCCATGAAAAGCTCAATGTCCCTGGGAACTAATTAGGTATTAACCCTGCATTATTGCTGCATATCAGCCATGAAAACATGCCATTTGGATAAATCTCCTCGAAATATGGAAATATTGATGGATCAGGTGGAATGGCTAAAAAATAAGTTTAAAAAAACCAGGAAGATTTCTGACACAGAGAGGGAAATAAAGTCGTAATTTATACTGAAAGCAACTATATGCTACTCTTGCATACAGTTTCTACCAAATGATAAACAGAACTGCCAGATAGGAACAAATCTGTTTGCAAAGGAATGAAAAGGTCTCAGCCACCCCTGGGAGTTGTGCCTGGGAGACACAGGCGTGAGGTGGGAAGCTTTACAGGGTCCTGTTCTGGCCCATCCTCAACTTCATGTGTTTTGTGCTTAGCACCTCACTACCCACCATGCTTTTGTACAAGATAATTTTGGAAGACCATCTCAACCAGATCACATCTTTGAAGACCTGGGCCTTCAGTGATGCCAGGCTCTCCCCCACAGGCAATAATTTCATATTTGGGGGGGATCTCATTACCTCTCTATATTGTAACACTTCACAGCACGCTATCACCTGACACAGAAGCATAGACTGCGAATAGCGTGAGATGCGTAAGTGCATATGTATCTACTTATCATTATTCAAGCCACTTCAGGAATCTGGAGAAAATTAAATACATATTTGTCTATTTTTCCTCAGAAAAAATCTTCACACTTGACTTAAAGTTTATTTGTGGTCCAAGCAGCAACACAAACACACTGAACAGTGCACCATAAAACAGCTTTGAAAAGGACTTGCAAACATCTAAAATATCCAGAACAAAGCCACAGGGGATAGGATTGCTCTCATCCAGGCTCTCCTTGCTGGTCAGCTACATGCCTCACTCAGGTCTTAGGAGAAACAGTACAGAAGAGATCCTGACCCCTCTAGCAACAGTGGGTGGAGTACCCTCAAAACTGAACCTTTCTACAACACTGTGCCAGTCTGGACAAACACTGACTGAAGTCAACATGCCACTGAACCCAAATATTTTCATTTGGTAAAACAAACTCAACAACTGTTTAGACTTTGGCTGACCAGACTCTCAATGGAGGTCTCCTTCTGAACTTCTCTATTATTTCATTCTCATCTCTGCCACCACCCAGCTACATGACCACAGCCAAATTGCTTCCCTTCTCCTTTTCTCTATATCCTCTCACCTACTCAGGTGACCAATTTTCCTGGACTGAGAATCATCTCCCAGCGCACTCTTGCATGGGGTCAACACAACAGGACTCTAGACTTCACCGAGAAACCTATGCATGGCTGTAATGAAAGATTATAGTTCTTTCCGCTTTCAAGTTGTTGAAGAAGCACTTCCCACAACCCACTATGGAAGTGAAGAGCCTCACTGCAATTGTTAATGGATTTCCAGAATTCAGTGGTCCACCCAAAAATGTCCTTGTCTCCCTATTACAATAAAATAACCCTGCCTCTGATCACAGCTACACCCAGCTTCGAGTCCCCTTGCACAAAACAGACCCCTGAGCGCTCACGGTGGGAGGTCTATTCTCACATCAAATTAAAGCCAGACAGAATCAATTAAAGCAAAAAGGATGGGGTCTGCTAAGATGACAGAAGGCATTTGGGGGCAAAGTCTCACAGCTGAATGCAGGAGAGATGCCACTGCCAAGGTTTTCTTGTTCCTCCACGGAAGCTAGGACCAAAATGATGCAAGTCACCAGCAGAAGACTTAGGAGAAAGCCTTTTTTTTTTGGCAATGGCTCAGTGCTGAATAGCAAGCAATCTCTACAGTTTGAGATAGGTGGGAGTGGATATGAATGGGACATAGGAGATGAGTGGAAGGACTTTTAGTAACTGGGAAAGAGATGAACAATGGCCATGTTTCCCTCCATTACCCTACGCTCAGACAACTAATTCCTGTGGGGGCCCTGAAATAAGAAAAAAATCAAACCCCAGATAAATTGATTTTGTTAAGAAAACCCACAGATGAACATTTCACTTCTGCCTCAAGACTCATGCTCCACCTATCTACCTCTCCCTGCCCACACACAAAACTCAGGATCTAGTCTATGTATTTACACCTAATCCTGCAGCCCCCTCAGCTCCGCGCCCCATGCCCATTCCTACCTTTGTCCTCTGGCGACCCGAGGCCATTCCCCTGTGCCTGCCTGAAGGCAGCCCTGTTTCCCRAGGGGAATGGCAGAGCCATGCAGCTCCTACCCTCAGTAACAGATGTTGGCTTTGTAACTCTAACCCTCCTTCAAGCTACCCCCCTCCCTCTCTCCCCATCCGGCATCTCCAGTCTACATGCCATCCAATTTGTTACCTACAAGGAAGGTCAGGGTCCCGCTGGGTGCCATACATCTCCTCTCAGCTTGGGGCACTTGGCCTCAATTTTTTTTTCCCCCTCCCTCCAAACAAGATGTTACTTGGATATCTTTGGATACTGCAAGGATAAGGCAAAGAAATTAGCTTTAGAGAGACTGACCCAAGCTTTGTTTGTAGAATTATTCCCCCCCCCCCCAATACGAATTCTCCAATGTCCTGCTAAAAGGCCCAGATTTCCTGAGGGTCAAATGCCTCTGCCAGATCCTGAGATCTTCAGCTTCCATTGGGAGTAAGAGAGCAGTCAGATCAAACTGCTTGAGCCTGCCTCACTGGGCTGATTCGTGGTGTGAACACGCTCTAATTAGAATCATTTATCTTAGGAACTAAGACTCCCTGGAGAAGATGATTTCAGAAGCATTCAGAGCTCTTCAGACTGAAATCTATCAACTGCCTAATGCAGTTGTTCTGCACCTCCTTCCTTTCAAGACCTCTCTCTCTATCTCCCTGTTTGACTATTAAAATAGGTGGTATGAATGCTTCCACATCACTGCCAGACTAAAGGCTTCAGCAGCCTCTTGAAGTCACTTGGGTAAATTCAGTCACATTTYTGTCTCCTGGATTTAGGCTGGCGAAAGGAAGATGTCTCCGTTCAAGACTTTAGAGCTGGTCAGCTACAAGTGCTGCTTCATGTCTGTCCTACATGGTGGAGGGAGACTCAGTAACTGGTTAAAAGCTCCAAGCCTCCATCAGGCAAAGGGATTCTTAAAGATGAAGGATGCTCTGAAGGCTAAACTTGAACTGGACAGTTTTAAGGATGATCAAATCTTAAATTAACTTCTAATTCAAGCACCAAACCTGAACCTGTATCTTGCAACAATTCTTGTGCTAGATAGACATCCCCATCCCTGGAAATATTTGGAAGTTTCTATAAACAACCATAACAGAGTGCTGCTGTTTGCTACTTTCCTAATGTCCCAGAGACTGGAAGACCTGGGTTCATGGTATTCCCAACTCCAGGACTGCCATGCTGAGCAACCTTAGCATGGCAATTTCCCCAGCTTGTACCCTTCCGGATCAGAAGGGACAAGCAAGTGACATTTTGCATATGATTTGGAAAGCTGTCAGCTAATTTGGCAGGGCTCTAAGTGATTCAACCCTTTGAAAAGGTGTAGGGTGTGCAATTTCTGACTTCACATCAGATTGTTACCCAACTTGCTGGCTGCAAAATAAAACTCTCTACTAGGCAGATTAGACTACCAGAAAAAGCACTGGCCTTGGATTTGAGAAACTTATGGTGGGATTCAGAACACTTAATTGGGTGCCTAAGCCAAGACTCTGCTCAAGCACACAGGACATTTACTCTCAAATGTTGCCTAATGCAGAAAGGGCTCAAATGTCACTTCCACCTACTTCAGACTGCAATACTCTCCTCTGCACCTGTGCAAAAGCTCCTCCAAGCTACAGACACTATCTCATACTCTGCCATGATGCAGATCCAGAGAGCCATCTACATTTCTTGAGGCCTAACCAGCTAAAGTGTTCTTAGCAGGTTCCCAGCTCAGCAGAGGACCACACCATGATGCTCCTGGAGGTATCCAGCTCTCAGTTAACTCTACAAAGTGCCTAGGCACCCCACATCATTCTGTTGGGGGAAGCATCTACTTTAGATGTTGAAATGCCCAAACCACATGCACATACAAAATAGGTGTTCTGGCAGGTAGGCCTGGATTTCTAATCCCAAATCTGCTGTTGTCCAGCTAGATGATTTTGAACAAGTCACTTCACCCCAAGTGCCCCAGTTTTCCTATCTATTAAAACAGTAAGACTAACAACACCCAAAGCATGTTTTGCAAAGTGAGATACCAATTAAGGCTAGGTGTTTGTGAATAAAATATGCTTTGCTGAACACACATTAAAAGGTTCAATACCTGGGTTGCCAAGTAAAACTGAACACCTACAAGATACTGAATAATTTGGCCAAGTTGTAGCCCAGTATTTGAAGGTAAAGCCAAACAGAAATCACTACTGCAATTCTACAGAAGTCTAAGTTTTTATTACTAGTAAATGATAGCCCTTCCCTGCCAAAAACGTGAGATGACTAAAGTTCCTGGGAAGTCAATATTCTAAGAACCATTCAATATGCTAGCAAATAAAACACAAATATTTGACTATCAAATAGCAGTTTAGCCAAGGATCTAAGAAGAATTTCCCAGCTTTTCTGAGCTGAATTTCAGAACCTTTGTGTGAAACAAGGTGGTGTGCATGTGTGCATTCAACTAGAGACAGGGCTCACTGATCCCAAAACCACAGGGAATTCTGGACTCCTTACTCTCAGTTCCCAGAACATCATCTCCAAGATAGACTGGGACTGGCAGGTCTAAACAACTGCTCAGATACACAGCAGGCAGTGAAAATACGATGGCTAGGGTTTTCACTTTTGATCTTCTAGGGAAGCTCTTTGCTTTTCAGGAAAGAAAACCGAGCCATTCTGGAAATCAGACCACTACCCCCCAAAACACCCAGGAGAAGAAAATAAGCCACTAATGAAATTGTTTCCATACATTGTTTACATTATTTTAAAACAGAGAAGATGCTTTGTTTCGAAAACTAGCCTAAAATCTGCTGGCCTTAAACGCTCTTCTCCAGATGGGTCCTGACAAAAGGAAAGCAGAGGATACAATACATCCTCTAAGCAGAAAAGTGCCAAGAGATGGGATAAACACAACAAGCACAAATGAAGTTAAAACTGCCATAGCCAGTTAAGACCCCAAAGCAGAACCGCCTCAAGACACAGCTGTAACCTGCTACACCTCATTCCCCTCCCACAAGAGGGCCTGTCTTTATCCCAGCATTAAAAAATTAAAAACTTTTTGAAGTTGCCAACAGTGAAGTGCAAAAAACCTGCCACTGTCAGCTCTCCCCATCCTCTGAGCCCCCCTCTGCAGACAGCCAATACCATGTGCCAATATCATACTTGTGATGGCAATATGGATCTGATTTGGGCATGAAATTTTCTTTAGTCCTTGCACTGTGCACAGGCCCAAGGTTTGACTGTGATCTAATATGCTCCACTTACCACTACCTGCTTGCCCATAGCTGCACAAGAGAGACAAAGGGGGAATCTGCCTGTGGTCCTGCATGTCACTTTTGGTACATTTTCACATCTTACTGTCCCACAACAGGATAACAAGAGCTCCTCCCCAGTTCCTCTGCTAGAGGAGAGATGAGAGTGCTGCAGTCCCATGACCCAAGATTATCTTCATCTCCCTCCAAAGACACTTATCTAATCACAGGAAAAGGGATGATTTTATTGATGAGGAAAAAAGGCTTCCAATTTCTTCTTCAGCAGGACCCCTTCTGCAGGTGGTCTTGGGAAGACATAAAGTGAGTCTGTTTTTTGAAAAAGAGACTGACAGACAGATCCTGAAGCTCTCTAGTTTCCCCAAACACATACAGATGACACCTCATGTCACATCAGCATCTCTTGGAACTTCAAGCTGGAATCAAGGATCATAGAAAGACTCTTTAACGTGCAGTAAGCAGGTAGTTCACTTTCTCTTACTAGGTCATCTTTTTCCTGTTCAGTATAGAGCTTATAAGATTTGAACTCTAAAAAGAGTCAGTTAAAAAACAGATTCTCCATGTATTCTCTCCCCAAGGGGAGGGGATGCTACTGACTCTCAAGAAGAAATTAAATCCATGGATATCCTTTGAAATATTCTAATGTCACATATTAACAGCTTACTTTATTCTGAGTCATGGGTCCTCCAACATCACAAGCAGCTATTAATAGCTTATGTAAGTGCAGAAAACTTTTGTTTAGTTCCTCTTATATCACAGCTCTGGAGACCAGAAAGCCTCTGATTTTCTGAGAAGACCAGAGATAAAAATAAATCTTCATCGCCATTAGATAAAAAGAATTTCAGCTGATAACAGGGATCAAAGACAGGATCTATACACCAAGAAAGAGCAAGAAGGTTTGCCTCAAACTAACATTTCAAGCAAGGATTTCTGTGCTAGAAATATCTGAACTCAGAGCTAGTCCGCAGGAGGTTTCCCAGAAAGGAATTCCATCCATCACTGATAACAACAGTCTCATGCTCTCTTCCCCATCTAAGGCTCAGATAACATCCAGAAGATGATCCAATACAGCAGTCTGGTCTCACCAGACAAGGAGAGACTTCACAAGGCTCCACCAGTAGCAACAACCCTCTCAAGAGCAAATCACAGAAGGAAAGATGATTAGTATGAGGCCCACTAGCACGAAGGGAGGCTCTTTATAACCCCCTACAGAGTACTCGCTTCCATATCTGTGTGTGTTACAAGTACTGAACTTGCAGAAGTGACTTGTGCAGCTTTGCCCATGGAGGAGCTAGGAAGTTTCACCTTTCCCCACACACCCAGGCCTCAACCACCCCTTACAAGTCCCTAAGCTTCACCTACAGGCACACAGGACCATGGACAGCACTTCCGATTTTAAGACCATGCAACACACTTCTTCCACCTTTTTCAATTAATGGGCCTCTTGCAAAATTTTATGCACATAACAGATTTAAACAACAGGCCTGGTTTTCTCAGTTACCCTGAACTACAAGTTGAAATCACTTGCATAAAGAATCCCAAACCAATTCCACTCATCCTGAGCTCCTGGAGTGAAGAACTCAAATCCAGTGAATGCTACCATCTCCTCTAAGCAGAAACAAAATTTCTGTAGGAGCCTAACAAACACTTTGGAGCAGTGCAGAGAACTTTAAATTTCTCTGCTCTGTTGTAAATGGAAGTCTGTGCCCCAGCCCACGTCCTGATAACTAGGATGTAATGACAGCATCTACAGGAACACCCCTCTTTCAACCTCCACTACTAACTCGCCATTGGCTTCCAAGTGCACATGAAGGATTCCTAAGGAAAGGCCAAGTTCTTACACAGCCCCATACTTAGTTGGCTCCCTGYCTCCACCTATGCCATATGAATTCACCAAACAAGCAAGAGACAATGTGATGGCATCTCATAGGTATGTCAATGCCATTTTACACAACAACGGAATTTATACTGAGGCAACACTGGGTATATCCTTCTAGGAGGAAAGAAGGCATGCTACAATCATTGCCACAGTTCTGCTGCAAGTGATGTTAAACACCTATGTTTGTTTATCAAGAATTAATTATTCATTCCCTCGCATTTCCAATTCTACACAGTTGGCTCAAAATAAGCAGACCAGTAGTCAAGTTTGGCTAGCTACCAGCAGTTTCTTTCACTTGGACAAAAAGGATATCACTAAGATGCTACAGGAGCAGTGCTCCTATAGGAAGGCTTCATTCTCACTCAGCATCCAAAGTTCAACTCGGAGGATGAGCAACACATGAGAAATGGCTAGTGACAGTAAGCCTTGATGGGGTCATGGGCTTTGCAGCAGCTTCAACATGCAGGCAGGCAAAAAACATTACCCACAAAGTAAAGGGACAGAGGAAAAATGAAGAAGGGGAGGGGAAAGAGGAAAGAAAAAGGGAAGGTTGACAGACAGTTGGACTTGTTGAGGGTGAAATCAATTAAAGTGCATCAAATCCAGAATTCATGCTTTTTCAAAGTGACAAATCTGCGCTGGAAACTGAGAAAGACGAAGGGAAAATAATGTCTTTGACCTCCCGGAGACCGGCTGTTCCTTCCGTCAGAGGAGCCAAAAGTGAAGTGAGATGCGTTCGTGATAAATTGTAACAGCCAGGCAGCCACCTCAAAAAAGAACGAGGTGAAAAGGTTATAGAAGGGACCCAAAATGCAAAGAATTCAACCAAACATCACGATAAATCAACTCAGGCCCTGGTATATGCATGCCCAGCCTTCACAGGGCTGCCGCGACTAATCTCAATTTGTTAGCCTTACTTAAAGGGTAATAGACACACATACACATCTTGTTTACCAAAACTTCCGAAATCATTACTACAAAGGACTGAGTCACTTCAGCCTTACAAAACTAAAGGATGCAATAACCATGTTACCTGCCATCTTATTCGTGGAAACTGCTAGAGGATTAGAGCATTTCTTCGATGCGCACAAATATCCCCACCAGTTCTGTGTTCTGCTCCCTTCAGCTGTATTTTAGGTGAAAGTTTTCAAAGGGATAGACACCTCTCTCTTGCTAAAGCAAACATTTAACAGATATTCACATTTCAAAGCCTCAGAAAGCAAAGTCTTAGCATACCTTATTTTTCTCTTGCACTTAGATATCATTTTCTGGTTTTGAGCTTAAAAAGCACAGTACAAGCATTTGTTAAGATGCTTCCAGCAGCATGACAACTTTAAATCTTTTCCCTTACTGAAACCCAGAAAATACTGAATCTGATCTTAACTACCATGCAGAATAGATAATTGCAAAGCTAAAAATCAGAAAAATCAGAGGGAATGAGATATTTGCAAGTGAAATCTCTTTGGAAGTCCCTTCAAACACCGTGCCTTGCTGGGAAACAATTTCCTAACATACAACAGAACACTAATTCATACATTATCATCCTTGTCCATTACATGCCCAAGCAAACATATCAAACAGAACTAAAAATCAAGAAATACAATACTCCCTCAACAGTGGTTTTCCATGCAGGGGAAGGCTTAACAACAGTGTACACAGTCATTTTGTTCAAAGTTCTCCTGGATCAGTTCTAACAAAAAGCTTCCCCAGTGATGCACGCAACGGATCATCTGAATCGTCACAAGCCAAAGCAGGCTTTTTAGGAAGCATAATTTTGCTCTCCATATCTTTCCACTTAAGTAGGATACATCCRATACACCTCCAATTCTTTACTAGCATTCAAACCTCCATACTCTAAGACTGACTTTCCAATTTAGCCCATATAGTTTTCAACCATCAGGTTTTTGTGGTACTCGTTTCTTAAGCAGTTAATATGTAGTGATGGGTATTACAATGAGATCTTTGAGCAAGAGTTGCCCAAGCCTTTTGGCTACTTATGACAACAACAGACTATACCTTTAAAGAGGTTACTGAAGAAAACATTTGCTCTCCCTCTCAATTACTACTGGCACTGAAGGGACCATATGAGGTAGTTCACAATAGTCCAGAATACATCAGTTGAGCCTGTTCACGCTGCTGCCCGGTGGGCCACAGAGGAACCATTGCATGGATGGTCACATTATGGTGGCCCTACAGGGAGAAGCTACAGGAGATTGCTAACCACTGCATGGAATTTCCCACACTAGGAATCCAAGCCAGCATTACGAGAGCCCATTGCTACACACACTCGTGCCAAGGGGAAGGAAGTTTATGTTGACACTGTAGCTGCGAGGAAGTTCAGTAATCAAGCCCTGGCTGGCTTCCTCACAGCTCTGCTTTCAGAAAGCACTGGTGACCATTGCACCAKCTCATCCCGACACACATCCACCCCACTGCTGCCGCATACTTCTTCACAACAACCTTCTCTGGATGGTCCCTTCCCCAAAACAGCATGATTCTCTCAGGGAGACACGAGCTCACATCARTAAATTGTTCCCGACACTGCCCTGAAGCACTTTCACTATGATCRGCTATTCGGAGTGATGGGACACACTAGTTAGATCTCTCTGTGTGTTTATCAGTCCCTTCTCAGCCATTTTCCTCTGTAAATCCGTCAAATCTTTTTCTTCAAGCTCTGTGGGAACAGTTAGGAGCTATCTCCTCAGAGGTGCCTGCCCTGCCACCTGGATTTCATCCCCCTGTTGGAGAAGTTACTGTTGTCAGCAGTCGGAAGACCGGCCTGCACAATACAGACACAGCAGCAGCCGCGCTCCTGCCAATGCCCTTGGAATGAACAGGGCCTTACAGGCAACCCGCTGAGATCCCCTTCCCCATGCAGAGGACAGGGAGGAGTCCGCTTAACCTGGGGTAAGCCAGGGAGAATGGGAAAACCCAGAGAAGAAGTCAAGGGAGTGAAGTCTAACACCCTAAATCACACAAACGAACTTGTTCTGGGTTGAGGCAGGGCATGAATCAAGCTGTTCCACAGGAAGCCAGGACTTTAAGTCCATAGGACTTTACACATACATCAGTATTTCAAGTCTCTACTACCTTGACCTTGGCCAACATAGTGCAAGACATTTAGATGGTACCAAAACAAAAAAGCAATCCACTACATCCCTACAAGAAGTGTAAATGAAGCCACATATTGCTACCAATAGATTTGGGCCCTACATATTTTCTTCTATTCCTCCACGGGATTTGTTTTTTGAAAAATCACAAATCTTCCCTTTTAAACAGCAAATATCAGACAGTCTGTTCTTCTTATATTCATGCTTGTAACCTTCCTGGATGGCAGTAAATTGCCAGCCAGCCTAAATCAGCATATATGCTGTCCTATGAAGCTACAGTATGTAGCTTACATGCAGTTTGATTGCTCAGATCTAGGTCAGCATCCTGCATGCTGGCAAACGTCAAAGGAGAATGCTTATTTCTTCTTTCACACCTGTCATCAGTCGAGCTGGTTATCAGCCCCACTTTGCAGAAGGGGGAAATGAAGCACAGAGCAGTGAAATGACTTGGCTCAGGCCACTTTGTGGGCCAGTGCCTGACACAGAAATGAAGCCCACCTAAGCCAAGCTCCAGGCCTTCCCTCTGCACCACCACGCCACATCCCCAGCAACCTCACTTGCAATGCGATTTGGAAGCTCCACTTTGTGGGGATTAACAAAATCTGCTCATAGAGAACATCAACAGTTTTATTTTCTTGACCATCTACTTGATGCGTTAAGCACAGGATTTCAGGTGGCAGGTACAGCATGCCCAGTAACCAGATAGACCAACATTTAGGACAGCCTTTAGCATCTCCCAACAAGTCAGATGTTCTTCACTGGCTCAGCAGCCAGAATAAGCACCCATGGTTTTGGAACCTTTTCTTTCAACCCTGCTGAACAGGGTAGGAATCTCACAGAACAACCTTTCATGGTCTTTTTTTTATCAAATTTGCTTTATGCAAGAGCGTATGCATGTATGTGTATATATATAATCTCATGTTTGTCTGTATGAAACCAACAGAACATTTTACCATCCAAAAAAAGGGGGGGGGGCTCTGTCACTACAATTGAATAGCTTCTGCTCCTGCTTCTGATGTCTCATGTCAGAAGGGACAGATGAGAAAGGGCCACGTGGCAGAAAAACAGCTTCACTAAGTCTGGTAACTAGCAACCAGACAGCTCCATATCAGGCACATCTACGAGGAAAAAAAAAGGTTCCCAAGAGCCAGAGAGCAATTCTTATCCTTTTATGACTGAAAATTGATTATTTGTCCATAAATATTTGCCATCTGAACATCAGCTTTTTTTTGGTTTTGTTTTGGCGTTTTTGTTGACTTTCACTAAATTGCTTTCATTTATTACATGAATTCTTCCATCTACTCAGTGTTTCAGTTTTTTCCATCTCCTCTAAATTCTTTTTCCATTTTTGTGGATTCCAAAGTGATTTGGTACTGAAATATTTCGGGCGAGCTTGGAATGGAGACAAAGCTTTTAATTTTGCAAAGAAGAAAATTAAGAAGCCCTCTTTTAGCTACACTTTTTCCTGTTCATTATAAAAACAAATGAAATTTTTACTTGCTTTAAAAAAGGAGCACTATCAGCAAGATGTGACTAAATGAAAGCTGCTCTTTGGCATTTGGCTTCACTGCAACTGGTGCCACATGTAGCCAGACTGCAACTCTGGGATTTAGACCCCAGAAAAGGGAAAGTTCTATTTTGAGGGACTCAGTTCAAAGAATATGGGGGGGGGGGAGAACCACAAACAAACAAAAAAGACCCTTTCACTCCTTAAAGGACTGTCTCTAGAGGAGGACTAGAGCACAGACACCTCCACGGTGACACAACAGGACTCGGTCCTGATGTCAGGCACAGCATGCCCAATAACACCCCATTGCCTCACGTGTGATATGTTAGCACCCGTGAGATGGGGTCAGGAAGATTGGCAGCTGTTAGTTACCTGTTCACCAACAGCTTCTACATCAGAGCTTCAGCTCTGCTTCCAAAAGCCAACAGAGCATCAGCAGAGCAGCACTAAGTCATTCCCCATCTGCCTGACCTGGAGGAGGCTTCTTGCCAGCCCCCCTCAGCAAGACAACCCACTGCAAAGATTGCTGCCTTGCTGCAGATTCAAAGTGATTTAAGACTTTCTTGGGCACCTTAAGCTCTTCTTTTCCTCTACCCCCTGTGACTCCTGCCTCATGCCCTGCTTAAGCACAGACTAGAGTGATTTGTGTGTGGATGCAAGCCATGTCAGGGTGCCTGTGTAGTCCCAAGACCGCGCTATGCTATGGATACAAACCCTGTATGTGGTTTCTTGCTGCATTTGTTCCCTTTTGAGCATGGGTAGCTGGAAGACCACAGAGCTTCCCCTGCTCCCTTGGCCCCTTCCCCTGCAAGGGGTAGCTGGAATACAGCAGTTATGTTTGGAAGAACTGGAGTGCTCCTTATGTCCTCAGCCCAACACACAGAACAGGCTTTGATCCAGCACCCAACAATGAAGGGCCACATCTAGCTCCCTCTCAAAACCCCCCAAAGCAACCTTTGCTGTTGACACCAAGGCATGCTCCTAACAGATGCCCCCAAGACAATGTAGAGAAATAGATGCAGATTTTAGCATGGATTCTCTTTTCCCCAGCCCCAGGTGTTCAGCATCATTAAGGCAGTGGAATCCATCACCAACTGAAGCAGGGCCACTTCCGCCAACTGGAATCCTAGAATTACTGGTGGGGGGAAGGAATTTGGTAAAAACATTCTTACTGAGCCATGCACATAATTCAGCTAGTTTAATTCCTAGCTTTCCAGTCTTTGGAAACCTTGACTTGCACAGATTTGAAGGACCTGAAGCTCTAACCACCCCCTTCTTCCCTCTGGTACAGCTTCTGACACTAACCCCCTGGGATATTAAATCTTCCACCTGCCATTTTCTCCCAGGCCAAGAGGATATGAATTTCATAACTCCTCGGTTGAGCTGCCATCAAGAGCCATGAAATACGACAGGAAACCAACAGTATGGAACCGCACACGCCCCATCCACAGGCACACCAGCAGCAGGCCTGGACAACCCATTAAAAATAGCACACGGAGCAGCTGCCTTGAGCACCAAGGTCACATGCACATCAGCACATCAAAAAGGGCCTTCTTACACTCGAGCAAATGGGAGAACAAATTCCCCACCGCACAAAGCAGGACAGAGCCCACCCCTGGGTCTAGGTTGGCCACGCACAAGAAAACCAGTGCCAGCAAGGAGCTACGCTCCACATTTCTGTCCAACCTCAGGGCTTATGAAGGTACCAGGCTGACAGTTTGGGGGGGGGGGGAACAAGCCCTTAATTTATGCACATAACAGCTGACATGCAGCTAAAATGGAGCAGATTTGCTCCTTGAGTTTGTGCCTCTCTGCTACAATCAAGGCAGTAGGCAACGTGAAGTTGGGAACAAACAGGAGTTGGTTGCCCTTAGACAGGTCACAGAGCTCAGCATGAATCATGACAGCAACAAAGCATTTTCAATGAAAATTATCCATGGGAACAAACTTCCAGGGAAGAGAGCCACAGGAACCCAGTGTCTGACCAACCGGGGGGAATACTAACTTTTCTCCTTCTAAAGGCTATTTCATTATAAGCAAGAAGTTCATAGAGACAGTCCCTGCTACCCCAAAAGACTGCATGCAGCTCCTCCTTTCAGTTCATCTGAAATCAAAAATCAGATCCAGAAAATAAGCATTTTTAAATAAGCTAAAACACAATCACAGATGTTACCCCTCCCACAGCTTTTACTCCCCCAAATTAAAGAGTTAAATATTTAAAGAAATCCCAGAAGGAAATCAAAACTGCTATCGGAACACGCTTCTGCAGGCAGCACAAAGCCCTAAGAGGAATAGCATAGCACAGCGCTTCGCCTCTGTAGTCAGGAACAGAGGAGAGGAGGAGACACTTTGCAGGGGCTTCCAGGGATGGTGCTGCAAGTGCATCTGATACTTTCTAGTAGACTTTAGCAGTCCAAGGCACAGCACTGCAACTGGAATAATCAATAACTAGGGAAGCCCCTGAGGGCTTGTGTAGAAGCCTGGGACACAGAGAAGGGAGAAACCACCTTAGAAAGGTCCATGCAGAGAATGCATTAGCAAGAAGGCAAACCTCTTTGAAAAGATGTGCATGGGGGAAGAGTGTTAAGAAATAACCATGTGAGCTCTTGCACAACACAGATGGACAACGTTCATGATATACTGGAAATCGTCTGCTGGGAAGGATCAAGAAAGCTTTCAGTAACACAGATACAGAGTTCTCTTCCGAATGGTGGCTCACCTACAAGAAGGACACTCAGCAGCATTGCAGCAATACTGCACTAAAAAGAACCACTACATTGGAGTGATTGCATTTATGAACCAGCCCTTATCAAAAGCTTTTGACTGCAACAACAGTAACAGTAAGATTTTTATTCTTGTACAGATCCTAGCACCAAAATGGATACGCACACTTAGTTAAGGAAAAAGAACCAGGAAGGGTGGGGGGAAGATCTAGACAATTTGTTCACTATACTAAAGCCTTTAGTCCAACTATTGCTATTCATTACTGTATCAGTATCAGCAAGGTCACAGACAGCTCTCTGCCTGAGCCCGATTTGGTGCACTACAAAAAGAACCCCATCACCACTAAGCACTTTTTGAGAACTCAAATCTAACATACAGACATTATCACATTTGACCTCTCTCCTCAGCCCAAGAAAACACTTGACCCATACTCCACATTTGTCCAGAGGACCAAGCTATCAGCCAACTCCAAAATAAAAAAAAGAGCTCAACACAGACAAAGCAGCTCCTCATGCACTCCTCTTGAGCTGGGCTCCAACCAGAGTCAGGTGTGGACCTCTCCACACCTGCAAACTACAATGCTTCGGCTTCTTTCTGAAGAGCCTTCTAGCTCTTAATGCACACACGGTCCGATCCACCCGGAGAACTTGGACATCTCTCTGATGAGGCACCCTTGTTTAATTTTCCCACCCACCTCATACATTTCTTCTTTTCGCAGAGTCTCTACATACTATATTTCCAGCCCCCCAAGAAATTCACTTACTTACAGTCAGGAGCGTTGCCTCCCTTCCTTTGGGGTCTCTTCCAGTTGTTTCTGTTTTCCCGAGGTCCACTGCAGCGAAGCTGGCTTTGAAGCAGGCCATTTAACCGGTGAGTTAGCAGACTTCAGTAAAAACAAACTGAGTTTTCCTCACAGCACAGGAAACACTTTTCTCATCCTTTAAGGAGGGTCTGCAGTCACTTGCATACTTCCCACTTGCAATATTGCACATGCCCTGAGAACAATAAAGAGCTTACTTTGGATAAGTTGGTATAGATGAGGGTTTTTTTTCCTCTCCTCAAAATAACATGGACACCAGATAACACACCTCATTTACAAAACAGATGGGATTTGAGTCATGGCATATGACTAGCTGAACTTGAATCTTCCGTATCAGAGAGTGAGGAAAAACCCAAACATAACTGCAGGTTTCCAGTAGAAATTAAGGGGCAGGGACTGAGCTTAAATAGAGCTCCCGGCCCAACGAGCAAACGGTGTGCAGCTGGAGGTCCCAGGTGAGGCTGCTCAGGGCAATTAAGGCCCCTTGGTGCACTCAAAGCCCTGACAATTTTTACTTAATTGCTGCCCAGAGAAGACAGCTGGACATGTCTAGGGAATTTTTATCTAGAGAAATTTCTGGATTTCTGTAAGGGAATTTCACTCTTGGAACACCACAGCAAGAGAAGTGGATTGGCTATCACTTACAACTTCAAATAAAGATTCAATGTCTTCCCAAAGTGCAGACCCCTCATCAACCGTAATTGCTACCCAGGAGTTTAAATCAGGGAACTATACTGGCTTTGAATTTGATGAAGTCTATGAACTGGCCCAGCTGCTGAGGACAAAACATACTTCTTTTGCAAGATCCTGACTGTTCTCCTTTATAGTCTCCCTTAAAACTAAGTGCCCTTTGGTCTCTACAAGGCAAATCAAACCCAAACCTGACTGAAGGCACTTGGGTGAATCCTCCCAAATCGCAGTACAAAACCAGAAAGGAGCCAGGTTTAGGAGGACAAGGAGTACAAGGAGCAGTGATTCACGAGCCTCGCCAAGGCGCTAGCTCTCTAAAAGCGCACACCAATGACTCAGGCTGGCCGTGACATCGTGCTCCATCTGTGCTGTAACCTCTCTGGCTTTCCACTTGCTGTTTGCTTTTTCTCAGCCCTCTTGGCTCCCTGGAGTTCAGGAGATGAGTTAAGCACGAGTACAAGGAATCGACTTTTTACGCTAGTCTTTTCCTTTCCTTCACACCCTCCTTTCCCCTTCTCCCCTCCCGCACCCTGCCATCTGCTGTCTACAGTTAACTCCTCGGCATTTAGGCCCTCTCCTCATCTTCTGCTCCAAGTCACCAGTAGCATCCTCTCCCCCACTCAGTTGCCTGCTGCGGCAGCACTTCTGCACCAAGAAGATAATAAATACATCAAGCCTGTCAAAGTCTCATTGTTTTGGCTGGAAAGAGGTGCCCCCCTGCYGGGTGAGATCACTTCCCACCACGATGTATGGCCTTCCCTTACTGACAGCTCTCCAACAGGGAGTAATCGGTGTCCAACTGAGAGAAGCAGGCAGCTAACGTTGTTAAATGGCACTTAGGACTGATGAGGGTGAGGAGGAGCAAAAAGGAGCTTAGCCCTGCTCATGTATAGCCTTGCTCGTGCTGGTGTACTGTGTCTGACAGCCAGACAAACTGGATCTCCCCGCTGGCCCTGCCTGTGATTTCCCAGGCAGGAGGTGGCAAAGAGAAATGGGAAACAAATATTCCTGCTTGAGTCTCAGGGCAAGTGTCAGCCTTGTTCCTACATGAGGATGACACCTGAACCCTGTAGCTCTTGGCACCTACATATATTAGTTAACACGACATTAGGAAAGGAAATACGTGAAGAAGGACAGGGAAGAATATCTCTCTTGGCCCTTGTGTAGCGATGCTTTTACTTGAGGCCAGGCCCTTCATCCGCCGTAGCAAATGGTTTGGCAAAAACTAGCCCGGAGTTGCACTTCTTGCAGGATGGATTTCTGGGACAAGAGCTGGCAGGGATATCAAGTTCACTTGGGAAATGGATTTTCCGTGGAAAAAATCAGAAAGAAATAATTTGGCTTTTTTTTCATTTGGCAGCTGCAATGGATTTTCACCAATATCTGAGACATCCAGGTAAAAGGGAGGGCAGCAGGCTTCTGATCTCCAGGCCATCAGCTTGCCTCACAAGCCTGCCATCACCGCGCTGTTGTTTTTGCTTCAGCCGGATGAATTAGCTTAAGTTCTTGGCTTTTTTTAATTAACGAAATTTACAGTAGTGAAATGATCATTGAGACACTGTGACCAGACTAAGCAATATTAAATTGAGTCATCTGGAGTTTCTCCACCTTTAGACTGGCCTCTTCAAAGACACTTAGGGGAATCAATTGCCCGTATCCCGCTAAAATCCTCTCTGTATGTGGTTCATGAAGATTTAAGCCCCTTTCCTGCCCCCACAACCCCCATCCCTCACCTCTAAAGTCTCTCTAGTCCATTATTCTTGAGGCTGATTTGTGAACGATGAGTTCACTTTCCGTACAGCCTAATGAAGATGTTCCTGTCCCTGAATATTATATCTGCTGCACACTTAATGGAAAAAATAGCTATTATTATCATTGGTGGTTCAGATAAGTTTCTTGGCAGTGAGGGTGGTACAGTTATGTGGACAATCAAACCAGCCAGTGATTATTTCCAATGCATTTTTGAGGAAATCATTGCTGTTTAAACTCTAATCACAACAATACCTCATTTAAAAGCATAAAAGCTTTCACTCAGCAGACCTACCTTTTTTAATAGCTAGACAATTAAATAAATCTCCTGACACTTAACCATCGTTTACCCAACAGTCAGAAAATGGATTCAGTGCCTTCGCATTAGTTAGATTATGGTATTAAAGCAAAAATTGAAGAAGTACAAGCAGGTGAAAGAAGATCTTCAAGGAGCGTACGCTGCACTGCAAGTCTGCATGGTGTCCTTAGGGTTGGGGGGGGGGGTAGGAGCACAATTTTTTCTTCCCTTATTCAAAGGATCAATATAGTCCTTAGCACTATTGTGTATTGCGTTTGTGGATTTTAACTTTCTTGGGATGAGGAGGTGCTTGTTCCCCTTTTATAAGTTAGAAACCGAAGTGCAACACRGATGATGCCACCCTGCATTTCTGTGTCTGAACCAGGAATTGAACGTGGATGTAGTGAATTGTTCGACATTAGCCCTTCTACGCTTAGCACTGATTCAAGCTTTGATCTGTTAATACTTCCATTAAAACTGGTATCTGGAAATACCAGTGAAAGTGTGGATTAAAGCTCAGCAAGCAAAAAAGTCTGGGACCTAGTGTTTTTTGCTGGCATCTTAGGAAAGAGAGCATTATCTTAAATAACAGCCCTCAAATTAACATTGAAGCAACTGTGACTGATCCTGCACTGGTATGAACATTAGCCATTAACAGGTTATCGATCTTTTATTATCCATGATCCCCAGTGGTACTCTTAAACCTGACTCTAGCACTTCTCCCTCATTAGGTTCTTCATGTGAAAGGCATGTTCCTCTGATACCATTATTCAGAAGCTGATGCTAAATAATTCCTAAATTTATTACCTTCTGCTGGCTGTCAGCTACCAGCAACTGCGATGCGAGTCCCTCTCTCCTTTTTAGGTAACAGCAGTGATGACACAAAGTCCTTGTCTTCCAAGCTGTATTTGATTTTGAGATGGGTTAGTATATACTCATAAACCCATGGTGAACTTCATGGTCTCCTTTAAAATATACTGTTCARGAGAAAAAAAAAAAAGGAAAGGAAGGCTAACCAACTGCTCCAGTCTCATTCCAGAGCATCTAAATAACTGACAGTTCATTGTTTCCTGATTCCTGCTTATTCAATTTTTAAAGAGTTCCCCCAAATAAATTTTATAGAAATGGACCCTTGTTTTTACCTCCCTCCCAGCCCTCCTGTTTGGTGGAAAAGATACACACAGCCTGTAAAGATGTTTACGACGGGCTGGAAAGAGTTAAAACCTCATCTTCCACTCCTCCCTCTTTATCGTTTTAATTGGCTGCTCTGATGACCTGACCACCTCTTTGATACGCATCAAATGGCGGCCCGTGAAATACGGCGCATGTCAGCYGGCCGAACAAGGGTCAACCCGATTGTCAATACGGCCATCCATCAGCCCCGCCAGCACCACGGAGCCGATCCAGAGCGAGCGTGCCGGCTGCAGACGAAACAGCCTCGCCGGCGATACGGTGGCGTGCAGTGCAAGGCCCGACGGCTCGCCCGAGGGTCGCTGGCCCGAGGCCAACTGGCGGCAAACTTCAAACTGGGGAAAGGTAACAGTGAGCAAACAACCCCCCCTCCCAAAACAAGCAGCAAGAAGCCCTCTCGGCCAGCCCAGCGGTGCTTCCGAATCAAAGCAGCCAAGCGAGGTGAGAGCGAAGGGAGGACGTGCAGGGAGTCAGCAAGTGAGAGAGCAGGGAGGTGCCCTTAAAAGGCGAAATAGCGCCCGGCCCGGCTAACGGTGTTCGTCCTCGTGCTTCTCCTTGTGGGTACCACCGCAGGTGGGCAAGAGCAACAACGCCACAAATGAATGCCACAGTTGCACCAAACACACTTTGCCCCCTTTCTCCCTTCCTCATCCTCATTCATCCCGCAGTGAACTGAATCAGGGACTAGATCTGAGCTAAAATCAACCGTAATTTCTTTCTGAGTTTTGGGGGGAGTTGACCATGGAGCTGTAAGAATGTCCCTGCCAGCAAGGGATGAGACAGCATGGGATTGCAGCAGGTAAAGAAAGGAGGAGAGGAAATCACTTTTTCTGGTGGGAATGCTGGCTTACACTGGCCTCAAGAGTTTATGAAACCGCTGCTTAGCATTCAAGCTGCACAGGTGTGATGGCCGCACTAGCTGTAGCAAGGGCACATTTCTTTTTGTACTGTCAACATCACCGCAATCTTCTTAAGATCATTTGCTTATGGATAGGATGTAAAGTAGGGGTGATATTCCACAAAACTCTGCACTGAGAAGCAGCCCTAAGATGTCAACCAATTCAGGTGCAGGATCTCCTGAAGACGAAACAGCTTCTGAAACACATGACCTCACCATGGGCAGCGGAGAAAGGGATTTAAATGAGGAGTGTCCTCTTGCAAAACTGGGGAAAGACTGCTTCCTTCCAATGAGAAACTAAATGGCACAGGAAGGCCTAAAGACAGAGCATAGTCCTGCCCATCTGGAGTGATCTTCTGGCTCGATCAAGGCTTGGCCTTCTGTGAAGGAATAAGGTCTGAATCCTCAGCAGGTTCAAGGTGCATCTGCAAAGGCAGAAAGCTCAAGACAAAGCATCTAGCCTCAATACCGAGTCCCTCAGATGGCACATGCACTCCTGTACACCAACACGCCCATTTACATTATTAATACACAGGAATGCAAAAGCGTACCCACATAATATACACGCTGTTTTGAAACCCAGGAGCCTGGCAAATACATAGATAATGCCAGAAAACACCACTTAGCTTGCAGTACCACCCCTGTTGCTGTTTAAGAGGACCTGCTACGTARAGACATTCAGTAGATGAAGTCCATCACCATCACGCGTACAGACCTCAACACTAACTCACGCAGCTGAGCATATTGACCCAGACACCCCCCAAAGCAAAGTTCCCTTTATCCTGTTGCCCTGTCTTTGCTCTGAAGTCAAGGCAGTCGTTTGCTAAAAACTTCAAGCCAGCTGCACCGGCTGCTGTGTGCTGATTTCACACCCTTTGCCTTGCCACCCCTGCCCTCTGCTGCACCTCCTCGTGTTGCTGCTCACGTCTCGTGGCTCGCAGACTGGTGTGGTGCAAATATTTGCATGCTTTCGGGGAGGAACACAGTGCACTGGCCTCCAGGGGCAGGCTGTCTGCATATTTATTCTGGAATAGCAAACAACAGGGAGAGCAAAGAAGAGAAGAAGCCAGATAAGATAAAAGCGTGTTACCAGATCTAACAACATAAAATCAACAAAGACCACAGAGAAAAGCTATCTGTAAAGACCAGCAAATCCAGCAGCAACTGATTCTGACGGAGGAGCCCTTTTACAGGTTGGATCACTCAGAAGACCGGTGATACAAAGCTCTTTGTCTCCTGGAGTGCCCAATATCAGGTCACTGTGAATCACTGTATCTTGTGATGGTTTACATAAAAATGTATTTTTGTGGTTGCTGTCCTGCCCACACCATGAATCTACAACTGCCACCAGCACCTCTGTAATACAGAACAGAACCAAACGATTTTCCCACATGTTATAAGATATGATCTTTCCAGCACAAGCCATAGGCTAATGACTGATTGAAGGGTGGTAAGAAACACTGCAGCAGTTAATTTCCAGTATGTCACAGGACTGGCTATTTCCTTCAGAAGATAGATTCATCCAGCTGTGAAGGCTTCTTTTGTCATTTAAGAAATATCCATATTTGATGAAGTTTTAATTCATKTATGTGATTAATTTATAAAGTGTCATTTTGCTGAAACAAAGTGTAACTGTTATGCAAACTGCACAACAATGAACCCAAAGGGAAGAAATGGAAAGGAGGTACTGGAAGAACCACATGTGAAAACCATATGGAAGGGTGTTCCACCAGCTTGGAACCAGATGGAAGAAAACATTGTCCCTGGACACTGTACAGAGTCCTACTGATAACACATGATAAATCATTCACTGAGTGTAAGCAGGAGAGTGAACATCATCACCAAGCTGCGCGGGGACAAGAAGACCACGAGCTGGAGGACATTAGATAAAAAGCCAGCATCAAATGCTCAGATGTTACCCCTGTGCCGATCTAATCTGAGCTATTATCAGCAGGGACAGCCAGAGCGACAGCATAAACAAAAGCACAGCAGAAGGGTTTGAACGCACTACAAAAACTCACAACACAGCTGAGGACGTAATAACTGGAAGTTGAATGGAGATATYGGAGGATAGTCTAAATATTCACTCCTACAAAGCAGATATGAACTTAGTCCTGTACCCAAACACTGATTTCTCTGTGTGACCTTTGACAAGTCATTTAAGGTCCTCTGAAGCCAAAGGACAGTCTTCCATCCACTCCAGCACTGTTCACCAGCTGCTTTCTCAACCATGTCTCTGTTTGGGGCATTTCCAGGGACAGGAATTCTCTCCTTCCACACTTCTGTCTGTTTGAATGGACAGTGACAGTGACAGTGTGACAGTGCCTGTGACAGTGCCTGTCTTCTTGGGAAGGACAACTTTTCCTGACACAAGAGGACTCCAGGTTTGACTGGGTCAGCAAAGATGACATCAAAATACAAATAAATGATGCTCAGAGGCAGGCTAGACAGAAGGTGACTATGGCTAATTGGCTAATATTCAATAACTTCTCCATAGTCACCAGTATCAAAAAGCACCGATGCCTGCAGTAGTCCTGCTTGAGCTAAATGGGCCATTGCATTGATGTAGAGTTGCAGATTTCAGATTGACAACTAGTTAAAGCTTTACAGCCATCTCAACTTTCAAATTCTGTTTATGGCCTGAAAGGTCATTCCCAGCCGTGACTCCTCTTATCTTCCCAGTCTTTTAATTTCTTCTGTCATAGGGAATTCTTCTATCATGGGGGAGGTGAGCCTATCGACAAATATGACTTCTTCATGCTTTCAGTAGCCCCCATGTCAACAATTACCTGCATAAGCACCAAATGACTTCTTGCCCTAAGAAGGGCCTGCAATCTCTCTTTCAATTGCAGCAAATGTTTTAGCGGTACAAGCCTGTGTAACAGACCCAAGAGCACGATGGGTCGTTGTGAAGGAAGGGAGACACGGCGACAAGGAAGCCGACCAAAGCATGTATACACAGGACCACCAAGGGTGACCCTAAATTAGACCACCCAGTCACTTAGTTGGCCCTGTTTTGARGAGGCAGAATCTCAGAGCACAAAATTGCGTCCTCACCCGGGTTCCTTGGCCTGTGTTTTAGACCACTGCATATCTCCAGCGACTTCCTGCTACTGACCTCCTACAATAAATCATCCCAGCCAGCCTCCCTCCCTCTTGGCAACATCCTGTTCCTTCCCTTAAAAAAGACTCCCACTCACCAATTCCAAGGTTTGATATCAATCTTAAACAAATGCCTCTCTGGACTCAGCTGCATTCTCTAAACCACCTTATCTCCTGCCTCTCTAGAACAGCTACAGTTCAAGAAGCATATGCAGAAGCCTCTTATGACTTTTTGATTTTAATTCTACCCTCATGTTCTCTTTCTCTTCCCCATTTTCATAAGGGGAAGTTAGCTTCAGGAGGATATATACGGCAATATAGATATGTGACTTACTGTGACTTCCGAAAGAGAAAATATGAAAGCTCAGAAAAGAGACAGTGCTGCAATTTTCTGCAAGAAATACAGTGAGAAGAGAAACCAGAGCAGAGGTTCTCTTCCATCGTCTCCCTTCCTCTGGCTTCTCTCACTTCACAGTTTGGGAAAAGGAAAATTTTGTCAGCATATCTACACATCAGAGTCCTTGTTCAGCATCCACAAGTAGGGGGACCAGGTTCCTCCATTTGACCTTTGTGCTTCTCATCAAAGCTTGGGTTGACCTGGGGTACCTGAGTTAGGAAAACCTCACTCTTCACTCCCTGGATCACTGTTGCAGAAAGGAGAGGCTCCGACAGCAGGCGATTCAGCCCCGGAATCACCTATGGACCACAGGAAGAATTCAGGACACCTGGGCTCTTAATTGCATCCTTCAACCAAACAACTTAGGATGAATCCAGACCCTGGCATTAGGTATGTCTCTGGAAGCTTGGGGAATAACTGATGGCCAAAAGGAACCATATTTGCCCCTTGCTCCAGCAATGCCCCTTTAATTCTCTGTGTCTTTTTGCTTTGCCAACCACAGTGATGATTCGTTTATGTTGCATTTCGGTTGATTTTCACTCATGGACTCTTTCCCCAGGTTTTTCATTATTTCATCACTTCCGTAACCCTTTCTGATAACGTATTTCCCCCTGCCCCCAACCTTACGCCCAGTGCCATACAGGTCACAGTCCTTACAAAGAATGGAATTGCTCAAAAGCAGTAAGATTTGTCCACTTAAATTTCACATTTATATGCTTCTACGTGATACTGATGCTTAGCTGCTTACCTACACTTTTCTTTTTATCTTCCTTTGCTCTATGCTCATCCTTCCCTGCCTTTACAGGCTATCATAACGCCCCGACCATCTAGCCAGCTCCCTGGAGTCCATTGCAACGAGGGATCAGTTTCTGACTTAAGAAGGATTCCTCGGGTGTCCCCAGACTCCCATCTCTTTTTTTCAGCTGTAAGAGTAACCGACTAATTCGTTATCAGCTCATTTGATAACAAGCCAGTGACCATCTTTAAGGAAAGCAGCAGCGAACTAGCAGATTTCCAAGTCAGAGGAAAAAGCTGGAGAAGCAGCGAAGAAAACAGGCTTGAGTCAGAAAAACAAAGCGGGACGAGTAAGATGGCAAGGCAGCCTCCTAAAATGCCCTCGGAGTTTATAAAGTAATCTTATTCCAGCACACACATCCCGCAGATGCCCTCCCGCTCCTTATCATCCAACTCACTCAACCATGTCACTGACATATGTACTTAGCAGCAGTTATCGTCAGTGGCACATAAATAAATGGCAGGTATCAAAGAATCAAGGTCGTCAACTTGTCATGAATATTTCAGAGAGAAGCAACATGCAAAGCTCGAGTGTCCCAGCCTCTCGGATTTCCGACAGAAGGAAAAAAAGCACAAACYGCACGCACGCAGGCACGCGCACGCACACACGGGCTGCTGGCTCGGCCCTCGCATGCACGCAGTTCATTTCAAGGCAATACCACATATGTTACAAGACAATCTGTCACTTTTAAAAAACATATAAATATACATTATGTATCTCCTCTGTATAACATGCAAAGTCCAAGCAGCTGGCAAGAGGGCAGTGGTGATTTAATGCARGCAAACTGTGCTTTGCTGAAGGGGCCAGCGACTAGATAGCTTGGGCTGTAACAAGAAGCCTCTTTGACAACGGCGCAGAGCGGCATCTTTTCACACAATTATATGTGGGTCACGTTAACCTCTGCTGGGCAGGATTCCCTTGAGCCGCTTCCGTCCACACGTCGAAGCGGAAATGCCTCTCTCCCGCTCTTTCTCCCTGCGTTGGGCGAGGCAGCAGGACGACGGAGAGGGAGAAGGGCTTCCCGGCTCRGCAAGCAAAGCAGCGCCGGCCAGATCAGGAGTGAAGCGAGCTTCTTGCTGAACTCGGTGGCAAACTCCACACTCCAGGACCAAGTAGTTTCATTAACCAGCTATGTCAATTGACGGAGACGTCTGAGATTTCAAGCTGCTTCAGTGCAATACGGTATTTGCACATATGGATATTTATAGCCAAAGAGTCTTTGTTGAGACTCACTTTTGGTGTACACACCAGACACTGTTTGGAAATTATTTGCATTTTGTTCTATGGATGGGGAGACAGAGAGACGGAAGGCAACAGACAGACATTATTTCACAAGCTTTTGGAGATATAAATTTGCAAATGGAAATTTCATCAAGACCATCATGATTTATTAAACAAAACAAACTTTTTTTTTAACCAAATCATTTGGGCAATCCACTGTTTGGGTTTGTTTGTTTTTGAATGTCTGTAGGGAATCTATTTATCAGACAACTGCATTTCTGAGAATGGGAGGACAAACCTTCAATGAGAATAATTTCTCCCTTTCTAGTGCCTTGGAAGTTTGTTCTTTTTATAGATTTCTTTTTTTAGCAGGCAGCTTAGCACAGTGTTCCATGGCACCTCTGGATTCACCATTTGATGTGGTGTTCAGCAAATGATCTTTTACATTCCACAGCAAACGAGATTTAAATGACAGGAACTTCTAGATTTGAGAGAGTCACCATGGAAATTCTGGTTTCGTTTATATTAAAATGTGATCTTTGTTAATGAACTGATTATGGAAACGAAGGATACATTCCCTGCAGTGACAACTGTTACTCGGACTGTCATCCGACTCCAATTATTTTAGTTCATTCCCACATTTTCAATACCAGTGTGCCGCAGGTTTTTGAACTTGCAGAACATAAGAAGCTGGAGAAGTCTAGAAAGACAGCTGGCGACTGTTAGATAAGCACGCAGATTGGAAGTGTCTGCCAAGACACCTAAAAGTGAAGGTTAAGACCAACAATTTTAAAGGTATTTGAGCATGTTTCACATGTTGAGATCAGTTGCAGGCCACGCTTTGATATTACAAAGTACACTACGGCATACCAGGAGCAGTAATTGCTGCTCACCTTTCACCCTCTGTTGCTCATTCCCCCTCCATGCCAACGTGCTCTTTCCACTCATTTGTGCCAGCAAAAGTGTTTGTGTGACCAGGCACTGAACCAGACTGAGGAGATTTTCCTGCTTTAAACAAACAAACAAACAAACACGCTATTTATTTTTTCTTTTTTTGGCCAGGTTGGATCGCTCCTCCCATCTGGTTCACAACCACATGAGGAGTTGTGCCAGCATAGCAGCAAGAACAAGAGGCCAGGAGACAACAACGTCTTAAACCAATGTTACCGCCAAGCAATTTGTAATATCAAACCACAGGCTAAATCTCAGCTAAAAGCTTTTAGGGTTTGGAGTGAACACCTCTATCAAGATGAATTAAGCAAGTCGCAGTGCTCAGAGCTGTAGCTTCAGATGTAGTTTAAATCTTTATTTTCAACACTCACCCCTGAAGCAGAAATGGCCTGAAAGAAACTAGATAGGAAGACCATTAATTCCAGGTTTCTGTAGATGAGGTTTTGTGTGTATATGTTCTCTTTAATGCAAAGGCGTATTCCTGCACGGCAGTTACTACCACTGTGACTCCACGGCATCGTACAGATACCAGAACTACTTTAAAATTAGCTAGTGCAGATCCTGATAACCACCTAGTCTCAACAGCATGGGCTCAGCATGGACTAATTTGTCCTGACAAGATTATTTGCAAATTAGGTGAGGAGGTCAGATGGCTGCCCTATAACTGCATTAAAATGTAGTAAATGCTGGCTCCAAGTCTATAGCCTACCTCCACTGCAATGTTCAGGGGCATTTGGTTCCTGCGCCCCCTCACTGCCAAGTTTCACCCACTCTTAGGCCTAGTTTCAGCTAAGAGTATGTTCAAATGCCTTGCTCAGCGTGAGATCCCAGGTGCATACCGATGTCAGTCAGGAGGCTTTTGGGTGAAGACTATGAAAGAGATTCTCAGCTAGGAAGAGTCAAGAGCGGTGACAGTCAATACCACGTGGAAACTGGATCACTGGAATTAAACATGTGTAAAACTGAGGAGGATAGGAGCAGGTTTTGCCCTGAACTAGCAAAGAAATGGCTCCTAGATGTTTATACACTGCATCTCTGTGTGAGATGCAAGAGCCTGTCCCATCTGGAGGGCAAAACTAGTCAGATGATGTTATTATGAGAACAATTTTGGAATGAAATCAGAACATCCTCCTCCATTATGCTTTGCAAAGGGTCTGCCTCGGTTGTGTCATGCGGAGGCATGACCTGTCTGTCAGTGAGATGAGCAGAGGATTGCAGGATTTCCCACGCAAAACGATCCAAAACCCACGGACTCATGTGAACCCATCCAGATGTCTCAACGGCTTGTGCTGACACATGGCACGAGCATGCTCAAAAGGCAGACTGAGCTGGAAGACGGTTCACRCTTGTCTTTAATTCTCAGCTTTGCAGTCGATTTGGAAAGCACACTCCTGGAGTTTGTGCCCTGCTCAGTGTTTTTGGAGGAGAAGGATTCTCTGAGTCTGGGAAGCACTAACAAAAGTGAGACTTTCTGGTCAGGGCCACTGCATGCCCTGAGAAAAAAAAAGGTACAAGGATAATATCTCTTTAATCCAATGTGTGTGTAGAAATGGTGTCTGACCACAAACACTTAGGACATATATCTCATCACGGACATATCCTACATGTCAATGTATGTGAAAAGGCTGTACACAAAAGCAGGCATACGCATTAGATTGACAAAGAAAAGCCAGTGTAATCTTCCTGGACRGTCTCAAGGGCAAGAAGATGCAGAAGTAGCTCTCTTTCCGCTACTAGAACAAGAAGAAATGCCATACTGGGTCACACCAAAGGGCAATCTAGCTCAGTACCTGATCTCCACCAGAAGGCAGGGACAAGCACTTAAGGGAGGAATATAAGAAACAGGTCCTCATAGACTTGGTCTTTCCCTGTTACTCTTGGAAATCGTTTTATCCATCTGTTTAAAGGCTTCCTACATCAGGTGGCAAGTATAGCCATCAACGGACCCATCCTCCATCTACATATCTAAATGTTTTTTGAACATATTTGCGCCTTTGCCACCATGTTTCTTGGCAATGACTTCCACAATTTCTTTAGTCACTAATTTCACAAATTATTTCCTTTTATTTGTTTTACRCTTATTACCTGAAGGGTTCTTCTGGTTCTCCTGACTCCAAAGCCTCCTTAAGAAAGCTGGTCAGGAAAATTTTCAGTGAAATTTTGCTGGTAAAGGTCAATTAAGCTAAACTGAAACTTTTCATGAAAAGAATATAAGAATTTCAAAGAGATATTCTCAGGTCCAGCATGGGATTTTTTCTGCAACTTCCCATCTGATTTTTAGGATAAATGTGTGTGTGATGTGGGGTACCCAGGGTTAATTCCACACCACTTGCAAGTATTTTATCATGTATTTAACACTGAATGCTTCCAGCAGGAGAGATYACAAAAGTTCCTCCCTGCCATCCATTGCATCTGAGCTAGCACACTTGATGCAATGTAGAAGACATTGGTTCTAGTCCATTGGAATGAATAAGGCAGGACAGAGACTTGAGCTTTGGTCTCGGATCTCACAGCTGCATGCCAAAAGCACCGAATTACTCTGGGGTGATTGAACTTCTTTTTCTAGTTTTGAATGGCCTTGGATTTGTTCTGAACTGGAAYAGATAGAAAAACCATTTCTCTTCACCAGTTGTGTTCTCCCATGTTCATCCATTTCCTGTACCCTTGACCTTCACTTTTGAACTCCTAATTCTCCAACTGTGCCTTTGCTTTCTGAAATCCCTGCCTCCCCAAATCCTACTTCTTCCCTGTATTTCCACACTCATTGAACAAGCTTTTCCCATCACTGCAGTGAGGTCTTCCTCAGTCTGATCTTGACATCCCCTTCCCTGACACCTTGGGTGCTATTCTAACAAAAGTAGATGAATGCAGTATAGGTTCCTCCACCCAAGCCAGTACTATTAGGAACCCTTTACAGTCAATAATAAGAAAGGGGCATTTCCAAGGCATGATTCATCTCATCCTAAAGTGAATCACTACATAATTAGAATACGGATGACTAAATCAACAGTAAACACGTACAATGTAAACACCTAAAGTTATTTAAGAGATCTCACTTTCTATCTGCACACTCATCTAAGACTTCTCTTGGCCACATCTCAAATTCATGCACTCCAATTCATTCCTTGTCGTTTTTAACAGGAGTGGTTATTCTCCTCCCTGCAGCCTTAGTTTCAATAGCACTGTCTTCTCTTGACTTTTCTTCTTTTTCTGTCACTTTTGAATGGTCTTGTTTTCCACCAATCACATCAGACAGTATCTCACAAACCAACCGTAAGTCCTACCTCTGAGAACAGCCTCAATACCTGTCCAAAGGCCCCTTTGTGGACATCAACTAGAGATGTTCTCAGAGGGATGTAATTAATTAGGTTGAACTGACAAGCAATATTGTCTGTACAGAACAAAAGCTTCAGGTGCCCCAGTAATCATTTCAACTTTTAGGCACAGACATGACCTCCCAACACCAAAACATAATGATACACACAAATAGGAAATTAATTTGACTAGCTGTTAAATCAAAGCTGTGGAGGAGCCTTTTCCACCACTCCAGAAACAGGCCTTTCTTATAATCTTGTCAAATAAATGACTTTTGTAAAACTCATGGGGAAGTTTCAAAAGGATGTAAGGAAGGAAACAGTGCTAAGATTCTGGAGCCCTCCCTGCCACTGCTCCATGGCCTTCCCCCATCTCCTCTATATGATTAAGAATCTGAACCCTCTGCTCATTGCTGTGGTGTCAAAATGACCTGCGGATGGGTCAGTCCCTCAGGCAGGCAGATCTGAAGCCATTTATGAGCAAATCGCTCATAACCCTTAAAGTAATTCTGAAAGCTTTCTAGGTATAGGGCTGAACTGGTTTCTGTCTGAGAAGATCTGACGTACGAAGCAGTAGCCCCGTCAGCAGATGACATAACCCAGATGCCACGCTGACTTGACACTGACTTTACAGCACTCTGGAGAGAGGAAGTAACTTCCCCTTGATCAGGCAACACCCAGGATCTCTCCTGCATCACTGAACACTCCAAAGCTCTCCATCCCACTTACCTCCCCATAGGCAAAATGAAATGTTGTCCCCTATGCATCACTCATCAAAGCCATGCCCTATAATTAAYAGCACCATTTGTTCAGGGGATTTCAATAGGTACTGAAATCCAAAGCATCAAAGCATGGACACTGTCTCATCCCAGCCTGGACAGATATAAATACGCCAGGCAGACTTTCACAAACACGTGACTCAGGATCCGTTGTCCCTCTAAAAAGAGTTTATAGGTCTTTCAGAGCTTTGAGATATTGCAAACTAGGTTCTCAGCTCCAGCACAGATGCTACTTAAAAAGGAGTGTTACATGAGGAGACCACCTTTTTGATCTTTTGAGGCTAGACCTTGGGCTGGAATTGTCCCCACAAAAACTGAAACAGCCACAGTTACAACAAATACCAAAGCTTCAAATGAGCAGCAGACTAGGAGTAGCCAGGTATGATGCAGGCCTGGTCATGCTCCCTTTTCCTTTGGCAACACCTCTCATCGCAGCAGCAGGAATAACAGAGTGGTTGCTGGGAAGCTGTTGTTCAAACCAGAGGCTCAACCCAGACCTCACCAAGCCAGCACCACAAGGCTTAGTTGGAAACCCGTTCTCCCTAGTGCTGCAGCACAGCCTGGCTCACTCCAGCACAAGATCTCAGCCTCCTGCTTAAAACTCTGCAGCTCCTCTGGAACAATTTTTTGGGGCCTGTGGTTTTTCAGCAAAAAGGAATTTAAAGAACAAAACCTTGGTTCATTACATCATGGCTCCAGTAATGTCTAGGAACACTTTACATTTGATAAAATCTCCCCAGATTACCTTCTGAAAGCCTTGCGGTCAGGTCACATGGCTGGAAACACAAGAATGATGTAACTAACCACTGAATAGCCCATAGATCAGTTCTCTCATGATGCTAATACAGAAGTTTGGGAGAGGCATTACTCCTCCTCCAAGAGAGCGGGGTAATTAGCTGAAGTCAAGGAACTACTATGCTTATGGAGACAGGATGGCCTGGAGTTAACACGTGCTTAGTCTCACTTCTCAGGAATTTTGGGTACAAGGTTGCTCCCCGCTGCCAACTCTCTGAACTAGTATGTTCCCTCCCTATCTATCCCTCCGTGTCTCAGTTTCCTCCGGGTATACAGTCCCACCTCCTGTCTGTGTGGTTGGGAAGCTCCCTGGGAAAAGAGGATGAAAGACCCATCTTTTACTGAATTTTTAGTGTGAGACTTTGCTTGCAGTCCAGGCACTTTAAATAGAGGCGAACCTACCTTAAGGTGCAGATTCGTATCYGAAACTTGGATATAGAGATATTAGCCTGGATGGACAGAGTGAACCCCTTCCAGCCTGAAGGGTTTACAAATCTTTTCCCTGCTAAACCCAGATAAAAATAGCAGAACACAGGGACATGAAAATGCCAAGCTCCATGGGGAAAAACAGATATACTTTTACACTTCTCAAAGAGACTATTATTTCAAAGGCAATCTCTGTTTCATCCTTGCACATTTTGCCTTCAGAAGACGCACACTTAATTTCACAATCTCTGTTATTTACAGAATAAGCCTTGTGCTTCGGTGGAGTACTGTACTCTGCCTTTCAGAGACACAGTGTGAACCCTAAATCTTCATGTAAAGGAGTGTATGCACAATTTATGTGCTTAACAATCAAAGGATGGGCAGGAGTCACCTTAAAATGCTGAACTTAGGTGACTTCTCCAATGCCATAAATGTCAAAGACAAATTTAGACATAATAAGCAAGAATTCTTATTCCCAGACTGTAGTTATAACCACTAGTTCATGCTGTTTCTCATCAGAGCAATGTCACCACAAGACTTTTATTCAACTGAGAAAACAGAAGTGACAGCAGCTCTTTGCTTTGACTGGCCCCTAAGCTTCCCTTGTCACACCATAATTAGTTAGCAGGATTGCTTTACTGCAAATGGGGTATTTCATTCGCAAGTGCATTTGGATGGCTAGCTCGAAGGTAAGTCTTGAAAGCAGAGAGCAGTACAATGTTGCAGCCCCTCAAAATGAGACGTGTCTCTTATCTAGGTGACTCACCCATTTTGCCCACTTTCCATTATGGACTTAACAAGTTTTTCCTTTTGCTTTGAAAGTTCACATGAGTTGGAGCTTTTGTTATGAACACAAGAATCAAAGACAGTGCCTGTCCCCAAAAGCTGTCTATCTAAACCAGGCAGCAGGTGAGAAAAGATCAATACTAGCTCCTCCTCTTTACAAATCCAGAAACGAACCACAGGGAGGTTATAAGACTTGCCTGGTGTCATTTCAGCCAAATCGGGAACTCATGGCACCGGACAGTGACTCAGCCAGAAGACCACCCTTCCTCTTGAGCAGTAGTTGGGGGTCTGGATGTGACCAGCCTGGCAAAGAAGGGACTGTGTTGTTGACACAACTGAAGATTTCTGGATGCCCCAAGGCCTTGCTGCAAACCACTCCCTGCCTTTGGCACAGAATCTTTGTCAAAGCAGCTTCAGATAAATGCTCCAGTCTGGTACTGTTCCCAGTGCCCCATTTGCAAGCTTTGGCGCTAACTTCCTGGTAGGTGCCTCCCTTTCAAACTGGAATCCAATTTACAAAACCTTTAATTTTAAACTTTCTCATCATGGACTTAATAAAACTAAATGACAGGTTATGGTCCCAGAAGCCAGGAACTATTAGATCTTTCTCAACACTAATAAGGGTWGATCAGACGCTTGTGTGCTCCTTTTGCAGCTCACAAAAGCCCAGCTCCCCAAGGACTCTGCAACCGGGGGAGAAACAGGAAATCAGCCCTCTCAGAGGCACGGGAAGAAGGGAAAGGAAAGAAAAGAAGGCAAAAAAATGCATCAGTGTGAACACTTAAAACTGCAAATGGGTAGCAGGATCACGGCGGATAATGCCTGCTCTCCTCTTGGAGTTCATTCGGGGCCCACGTGCTCGCTCCATTTCCCCAACAGGGCACTGGGGGCTCTCCGAGGCGCTACAGGCGCTGTGGTTACACGTAGGCATGTAGCAAACCGGCTCTGATTTCTGCCCAAAGGCATCAGTGTCATACCGGTCGGGATGTCAGCTTGGGAGAACGTCAAGGCAGCAGTCACGGTATGCTGTCACAAAGAGAAATAGATATCATTTCAAACACACAGCTCTGGAGAGAGGAGGGAGCAGCAGCAAAGAGAATCCCATCATGCACTTTTTTAGGGGGAAGGGATAGAGAAGGAGGGCTTAACTCTGCTTTGGCCATACGGGAAGAGCTGGAAGTGGAGGATGCTCCATACCTGTCCAATCAACACGCCATTAGGCTGGGAGGAGTAGGAGGGATACTCCAGAATGGACCTGATTCTCAAGTTATTTCATGCTAGTTAGAAAAAAGGAGCTGGAAACGGCCTCCTACAAGTATTTCCTGCTTTTGGGACTTCCTTGGCCAGCGTGAAGCTTTACCCTTAGCCTCTAGCACAAAGGAGAAGGACAGCACTGTGGCTGCAATGAACAGGGCTCCAGTGGTTTGCTGCCTTCCTCAGCTTATACCTCCATACCTGACTCACAAAGGAGGCTTCCAACCCAACCTTGCTCCTAGCCCAGCTGCCTTAGTAAGAATCAGGTCTTACAATCTTCCTGTCCCAGGCCCAAGGCAGTCCTGACTTATATACATTGTGTTATACCTTCTTCCAGACAAGGGTGGCTGTTACAGTCATAATTTCCCCCGTTATGGAAAACCAGGAAGAAGGTCATTTAGGCCTTATTTGAAGGTACTCTATCTCATGTACCATGGGGGTGAATTAGAATACACTGTTCTGGTAGCCATTAAATTATTGGGCCTTGTTTTGAAAAGGGGAAACTGAGGCAATAGAAGATGAAGGAATTTTAGCCAGGTGATAGAAGCCAACTGTGGCACAGTCAGGACTAGAAGACAGAGTGTCAGGTTCTCCTCCTCGGCTCCAAGACCATCCTGGGGCAGCTCATCTCTCTTTCCTTTTCTTTCTTTTTGTCAATATTGTCTGGCTTTTGCTTTTGTCTCACCACCATTCAGGATGGTATTAGATCTGCTGCTACTACTCTTTCCTGGACCACACTTCTATCATGCTTTATTTCAAGCCTTCCATGGTTGCAAGGGCATTAGAACATTTTTTTTTGCTGGAGGAAAAAAAGACAGAGTCTACACTTCAGTCGCTTCTCCATAGCTAGGAGGAGAGCTGAAAGGAACAAGCTATCCATTGCAAAAGCAAAGCCTGAAGGCCACTATTCCCATTTACATCAGCACCCCTCAGACTAGCTGACACCACTACCCAACAAGGAAAACAAGGTCCATAAGAATATAGCAGACAGCTGGTGACAGTCCCTGGAAGGRATTTCAAACCAATTCTTGTAGCTGAGACAGAATGAGAAAGGAACAAGGAGGTATTGGGGTTTGAGGCAAACCCGGGCTAGGAATCAAATCCAATGGATGCTGGCATCTATTCCCTTCAGGTTTTGGGGTCCCAGGTGGTAGCAAACCCTGATCACTAGTGGCAGCTGCCACTCCTATTGGTCTGAACAGTTAAAATTTCACAAGATCATCTGCCAAGAGTTCTGCCCATAATGAGCAGTGAAAGTATCCCAGTACTGCCCCATAACTTCATCCGGTTTAGGTAACCATATTATCAAAGCAAGAAACAGGACCACTTTTGAAGCAAGACCTTTTAGTGTCACAAAAATGCCATCCCAGAGCACATGTATTTTAACAAAAGGACACTGGAGGGAGTTAACTCTTGATGGCAACTTGACATTTCCAAGAGCTGATTATTCCTCCACCTCCATAAATCATTTGCTTTCTGTCCATGTGCACAAAGGGAACAGCACTAAGCGATCTCAGGCTTCACCTTTGAAGGCATCCTAGTGGTAAGTCTTGGAGATGACACAGAAAGCTTATCTTATTACCCCTGCCATGGATGTCTATGTAGTGTTTTTGATATACAAAGTCTACATCACAGAAAGCCCTGGAGCCTGTTGCAATATAATTAATGTGATAGGAAATCTTGTACTGGAGCACAGCCAGGATTTTCATCCCACTCAAGCTTCACTCAGTTACCACTGGACTTTCCATTCCTGCCTTAGCCGCCCACCTTATTTGTCTTTGCTTCCCAATTCCTCTGAAGCACCTTTTAAACCCTGTTGACATGACTGTTGGCCATAGTAGCATGCAGGATCTATGAAGGACTCTCTGTCTGGAGCAAATTCCTTGCTTGCTGGTGCGTCTCTAGCCTAAATCAAGGCTCTCTTATCCTTGCAAATGACACTAGCTCAAATAGCCTTGCAGCCTCTCACTTCCCTATTCCCTTCAGACACTGTTACACTTAAAGTGGTTCCTCCTTCCTCACCCCTGTCCTTTTCCTCCCAAGTTTGGCTTTCCACATAAAATTCTTTCAGCTCTTCTGAATAGCTAGAAGTCTCCCAAGACCCTGCATTATTCTGGTTACCCTATACTTTGCCCTGCACTCTGGATCTCTCTCTGATAATAAGGTGCATACACTGTATATCACAGCTGTAGAAAGAAGAGGGATTTATATGTGGCCTCTTCTAAGTGCAATACACTGGCCTGGATCCCCTCCCAACATCTGCTCTTAGTCTGGACAAAGGGAATGAAAGCTGTTACAAGGTTTGTAGCTTGTGTAAGAGCTCATGAAGAATTGCATACTCTTAACCCACGGGAAATGGGTACAGACAGCCTCTTGGAATGAGGTGTAGCCTCGACAGGGATGCTTCATCTTGCAACACTAGTTTTTTCACTGCATTCTTTACTAGTAAATAGCATTTGTATTGCTTCTTACAACACTGCAGTGTTGGACAGATGAAAATGAAAATATCTGTAGCCCATAACAGACAGCATCAGTAAAGGGGCTTGCCTCATCCACACAATACATGGACAGCAGTGAAGAAGAGAGGCTGGTGTCTTAGTGTCGAGGGTTACACTCTGTTTATCTGAATGCGTTCATGTTTTGGGGAAAAGGACTTATTTTGCTCTGTTTCCACCTTCTGGTCACCCATGAGGTACACCAAGTTGTCTCCCCAAGCAGGATGCTGGTTCACTTAGTCCAAAATTTGCTTCCACAGAGAAACATAAGCAACCCCTTGCTGGCAGCTTTGGTTTCACCTGGCTCTAAAGTAACCCAGCCCTCATCACTAATTATCCTTTCCTGTTCCTTTTCTATTCCTTATGAGAACTTAAATGAAACTGTGGATTTTCTCACTGACCATGTAAGGTCCAGTAGTTAGACAGATTCAAAGGATGATTTAAATCTTTGTTTGGAAACAGTCAGCATTATACCCCTGGCTTGGGCATCATCATATTTTAGGCTAGACCAAAGCACTTCGTAAATTCTTAATGCCTATAAATCACCTTGCTTTTCACAGGACAGTATGCCAATACAAAGTTCCCCAAAAGGCCACCAGGTTCACAACACCCAGATCCCCAGAAAGGCCCTAGATGCCCACCTCCCAGGGGAATCCTGAATAGCAGCCCTTATGCATCTCAAGTGGGGTGCCCAAAAGCCAGGGCACTCTAAACCTGTAATGGAAAGTTTGGATTAACTGGCTAATTTAGTTGGAACTCTCTCTGGTTTTGGCAGTGAGTCGCACCCCAGGCTACCATATGTCCCTGGGTATGTCTTTTTTCTCCAGACCATCATTTTGTYCACATGGGACTTGACACCTTGAGACATCTCCCTGGGATTTCAGCCTGTTGGAGCAGTGTCTGTAACCGGGCATGTACAAAAAGTCCAAGCAAACAACTCAAAGTAAATTTGAGATATCTGAGGCGCACTGCAGGTCCTAGGTGGGAAATCAGAAGCCCTTACTCCACAAAATGGACTATGCAGAAACAAAATCAAGGATAGCAGGACTCCTCTCATAAATATTATTGCTCTTTGGGATGACTGTTTTTCAGCCAACCTTCAGGCTAGGAATTTCATGTCTYCCAGAAACTAATAGCCAGAAAGAGAAAGGGTGTTTCTATCTTGAGCGGAGAAGAGCTGAGCTGCTCTCCTGATTCTGCCACCACCTCTTTTTTAGACTCAGGACAAATTATTCAATTCCCAAGCCTCAGTTCTCCATCTGCACAAGGGACACAACAGCAGCAGCTCTCTCCCTCTTCTCCTCACCATTTGCTGTCTCGTCTATTCAAGCATTTCACAAAAACAGCTAGCTCAGGCCTAGTGCACTGACTTCAGCTGGGGTCTTATGGAAGCGACAAAGAATTACTAGTAAGAGGGGAGCTGTTTTTCCCAACAAGTTAAGAATAAAAGAAGAGATGTTGTAAGCTGGACAAGTACAGAGCAATACTCACCCCTGCGCCATGGCCCGTGCGACTCCGAGGAAGCTGTGCAGCGCAAGCACAACGCAGGAGGATTCCCAGTTGCGAAGCGCAGCCCTTGGGAAGGAAAGCTTTGCAGAGAATATTAACAGCAGAACATCACTGGTTGTTACAAGCTGTGACCTCCTCTTAGGCAATTATTTTATTAAGGAAAATACAGCTCTCACAAATCCCCTTCCCTTCTCCCCTCACGTGACTCTTCTTCTCGCATTCCCGGGACCATGTAATAAGGCGTAGCTTTCAAAGGAGCACAAGCATGGCCAGATGGTCTAGCAAAACCAAGCTTGTAAAAAACAAGTTCTCCACAAGCAGAAAATTTGGGATGCATATGTGTCCCTTTGAAACAGCTCCCAAGGCAGATTTTGAAGTGCACCGTTTCAGGAAAGGGTGAGGGCCAGGATTTCTTTCTAACCGATATCCACCCAGTCACATACACAACAGACACTTATCCTTCTCATGGCTCTTCGTCTTCTCAAACCACACAACAGTGTCATTGTTCAGATGGCAACTTCACAGCAAAAGGCGATCGTCACATCCCTCCGTTGGAATTGGCTGCAGTTCAGATTTCAAAGCCCAGAGCAAGGTTTTTTCACTGAAGCTTTTCTTCTGGGAGCAGGCTGACAAGCCAAAAGGCTCGCCCTCAAATGTGCCAGGCCGTAATAAAATCACCAGTCACCCMGGATCTTCTCCAGACCAGACAAAGGTACTGCAAGGGCAGGGAAAACAGATGCCCTGCAAATACCAGAAATCATGTGGTGTTTACTAGGACTCGCGGCCTTGTTCCTGCCACTTGGCTGGACCGACTCCAGGCGTTCAGGGTTCACACTGGACTGACTCCAGATTAAATGACAGTGTAATAATTTATGTGCATCTCCATGCTTTGGTTTTCAAACCTACAATTAAAAGGACACAGGGACGCAGTAATTTCCTGGCTGAATCAGACCTGCGGGCCAGCTAAGGCAGGATCCTATTCATTACACTGGTAAGTGGAAAGTTGACAACATAGTTCTCCCTGTCCTGGTATTTGGGAAATTGGTGCTTTAAGAAGGATGACAAAGAAAACCCGAATAGTCAAGAGTAAAGGGAAAGTCTTGCTGAGAGAGGCAGGGAGCACTTTCTGCAGTACTTTCCCTAAGGTATTTGTAAACCATGCATGGTTCAGCCTGCATCCATAATAACGTTGCTAGATTGAGGAAAAGAAAGGAAGTTCCATTTGGTAGAGAATTTTATGCTTTCATTCATTACTTCTATTTTGCTTCGGAAAAGGACTCCCAAATCTCAATGCTCCTTTCACGTTTTTACTTTGACCCGCCTGAAATACGTCTTATCTTACACACTACCATATACAACTAGAAAAAGAATGTAACTTCCGTCTAAAAAAAAAAGCAAAAAGTCACTTGGAAAGAAAAAGAACAACTAAATAAAACATATGGCTTCAGCCCAGTCAGGCTCGTCTCTCTATTATTTCTCTGAAGAAGAAAAAAAAAAAAGGGTCAAATCAATGCCATTTCCTCAAATGTTTCAGTTTTGCCAGAATGACATTCTCCAATGGAAAGCCAGTCTGTCAAAATGTTTCTTACCAATTCTAAGTACAATAGTTCCTAGAGAGTACTTATGTGATAATTAGGACAAGGTTTACAAAAAATTGTGTTACTGTGAGGGAATTCAGTGCTCGGACATGGAGCAGAAGGTTCTGTGATTCCTACAATTTTGTTTTCACCTTGAGATTTCAAGACGTTGGCTGAGGACAACTACTACTTTATCATCAGCCAAGAGGTACAGCCTATTACAGAGGAAACACATCTATCAAATGGCCTCTGCTATGAAAACTTAATTCTTTTTCTGTCTTGTTTAGCTGTTTTCTCTTAAAAAGTCATCAGACTGAAAGTAAATGGTCAGCCTTTATGAACTGAAAACATAACATCACATCTTTGGTTTATCAGCACGAAGAAGACAAAACGCAATGGACATACATCTTGTCTAAATGCCAACCGCTTAAACTTCTCTAAATGTGACCAGAAATGATTCTTACCAGCTCAGGAAAATCCTTTTTTTGGTGAAGATTTTCAGTGCTAACAGCTTTTGACGGTGTGAAGAATATTGCGCAGAAGTATTTTCTCGAGGCATTTTGATAATCCAGCTGCCAACACCAACCCAACAGAGGAATCTAAGAAGGGAACCAATAAGTGTATGAGTGTTTGTGCAAGACGGTGAGTTTTGGGACAGCTTTAAAAACGGTGCCGTGCAGCTGCCCTGCCTTAGCAGGAGCTTCTCCATATAATATTTCTTCTACAGATATTTCCTGCCCAGTGGCAAGTTATTCCTGACTTGTAACAGCAGTGGATTGCTTTCTCCCTCCCATCCCCACGTTGGCTCAGCTTCTTGGCCAGAGAGCTGTTGGGTGAGGCCATCCTGTGTCTCTTTTCACCCTTTTCCCACCCAGAAGCTCTTGGTGAGCATCCCCACCTGCTCCTCAGGCTCACATACGAGGTGGAGGTGATGCTCCTAGGAGTATACGGGTTACTCCAGCTCCCTAGGATAGGTGCTCAGCCTGACTCAGGCTTGCTCCTGGAGCACAGGGAGGGATTAATGCATACAGGTGTAATTCCCACCTCCCCTAACAAATACATATATTTGTTTTTAAATTCTTCCAGTCTTATCAATTCTCTTCAAACACCCAGTTTTGGTTGTGTTTGGCTGAGAGTCAGCTGTTTACCCAAACCAATGCAGTTGGTCCATTGCTATGAATAATATTGGCAAAGCAAATCCAACCGAACGACACATTCCTCTGCTGGGGTAGAAACGGCTGGGAAAGGTTGGAAGGGTTCTTATCTCGGCACTTCAGAGAGCCTCTTCCCTTCTGATAACTTGGTGTCTCCCTCTGGATGATCTCAAAAACCTTTTTCTGAAAGGTTTTAAGCCTTTTGATCTCCATAAAAGCCCAGTCACAGATTATCTTATACTGTATGTCTTGAGGAGTGCCACAGACCCTGAGCCATTGCCACTTCTGGTCCTCAGTACCGCTGATCTTGCAGCATTTAGGACCTCGTCTTTCCTTTGAAGGGACACAATCTACTTGAAAATCTCGTACAAAAATCACAAATGTGCCTGCATTTTACGCTAGTAAAAGAAGAATAAAATCCATCATCTACTCATTCTTCCCCCACCACTGCAGCTTCTAAGTCATTTGCACGTATGTCATCTCCAGGAACAAAACGATGAGTGAATTTGCAGCCAGTTTCATTCGCTGGGCAGTTCCACAAACTTGCTGCTGCAAACACTGCAGGGGAGTATTTTAATCTAAATAAAGACGATGCCCAATCTAGTCTCTTTAAAAAAAAAATCAATTCATTTAAAGAACATTTTGTAAGGCTCTTAAAAATGCAGAACATGTAAGTTCACTGATGACTTAAATATTTAAAAAACTCGGAAGATCAAAAACAGAATGACAAGCATTGATTTCTACACACGCTTACTAAAGCTTCTTTTATCTGTCCGTCTATTTGTCAGTATTTCTGAAAGTGCTTTTCATCGCCTTGCTGTCTCAGGGCCGGATCTCCATCCACAGCACCGAACAGCCCTGAGGTGCAGGGGGCCCTCAGAATTTCACTGCTTATATTCAGACCCAAGACAACGATCAGCCCTGAACTAATTTCAGCCTGGCCAGCTCTGGCCACAGCGTAGGACATGAATACTGTCAGTAGCTATCACCAAAGGTAATTTTTTTTGCATTTTCTGAAGTAAGTCAAGGCATGGAGCTGATCTGCAGAAAGAAGTGACAGAGCCTGAACTCAAGATGTTCCTGAGTTCACAAATTCACACGTCACATTGTGCCATAGATATAAAATCAGGTTTGCAAGATCTCAAATAAGAAATGGGTCTATCATCAAGACAGTATTTCCCCTACTGCTAGAACTGGAAAATAAGCTCTTCTCCAGCTTTGTTATCAGTGCGTTCCAGCATAGTTAGAAAAAAAGACAAAAAGTATTTATGTAGCCCTATTTTGAGATGTGGGAAAGTGAGGAAAGATGCCTCCTTTTCTGGACCTGCCACCCAAGCAAGAAGGTGTGTAGAGAGTCAAGCCTTCCTCTTGCCTATTTGTTAGAAGGGGAAGATCAATCTATGCCCCTCTTCCCCCAAGAAGAACAGCGAATCCTGAAAACCTGTGGCATTTTGCTATTTATGTCAAGCACAGCACAGGTCGTCTTTTTACAAGGAATGTCACTGAGTTAGTTCCCCCCTTCCCGCTGGATCAATACGTGTACAGAGATAGAACGGCTGATTTAGTTTATGGCAATGCTTCACATCTCATGGAGTATTCCCCATCCCTCGTCCACAAAAGTGACAACAAGCAACTACATCCCAAGTCACGGGGGGAAAAAATGACGACTGCAACGGGGATCCGTAGGAATTATGCCGCATTACAAAGTAAGGGAGAAATGTTTCCAAAATCATTAAATTTCTCATTTGTCCGGTGCAGTGATCACAAGAACCAAGACAGGGAAAACAACAAAAACCAAAACGAACACAAAATCAATAGGAAGGGAGGAAAGGAGGAAGGGAGATCAGTGAAATTAGCACTACCCAAGAATTAACACTACCCAAAACATCAAGGTTGACATCTTCCTTTTCTTTCCCTTTGAAGGGTAGGTTAAGGCAAGTAATAAAATTTTATACATAATGTACAGAGAGATAGGGAAGGGAAATAAAGAAGTAAAATAAAAGGAAAGAAAAAAATTACAGGGCCTGTGGACGACGTTAGAAAAAAATATAAAAAGGCTATTTCCCCCCAAGCCGTCAGAGATACACCCGACACCAGGCACCTGGCACAACCTTCATCGATGAAGGCTCAGATCCGTATCATTAGGAGACGGCTCCACAGGTTTGAGGCCTAATTTATGATTTTCAGATTGCCAGCTGTGACATAATTCACCGGGCAGCAAGACTGAGGTCAATATACGTTTAAGTAAAAAGGTTTTTCGTAAGCCTGTGGGGTCAATCAGGAAAAGCTGTCATTACCGCATGGGAGGGAAGCCGGGGAGAGCGGGCAGGCTGGCAGGGGGAGGGGAGGTGACCAAGCAGTCAATTCCCGTTAAGTAACAAAGGCTGTTTTATGGCTAAACAGCAGTTTAGCAGCAAAGCACATCCTGGAGCATCTGAGCCAAAGGATTTACCCTTTTGCACAAAAAGATTCCACCAAGTCTCCTGAGCCTCGTGCCCTACCATCCTCTAGGCAACTTCTTCCCAAATTTAGCTAGGATGCAGATTCAAATCCTTCTTTCAGAGAGGGAAGATATGCAATTCCGGAAATTGTTAAACCACCTTTATAGAGTTCAGTTCAAGCATCCCTGAGGATGATGAGCATGAGATATGCCCTGCCCATGCCCTGCATCATGGCTTCAGCACCCTGTGTCATGTGGAAGGTGAGGTCTTCCAGAAACTGAAGCTCTAGTTTTATTCACACCTACCTTGGGGCCACTAAGATGTCATTCACTCTACGACAAAAAACTTCCACTTAGTAAAAATCTGTGTATTCATATTTAAGGTCATATTTAAGATTCCTTGCGGACCACGCTAGGGAAAAAATCACCGTACCTAAACCAACTGAAGCAGACTAGCTCGTGTCCACTCCTTGAAGGATAACTCTGGTGCAGAGAGTTAGTTAAATGTCCCCTAGCCAGGCCTGAACCCTGCAGTGCACACTGGTGACCCGCTAATATCCAGGCCAGGATGATGGGCAGACAAGTGGTCTCTGTGGTCAGGCCCCATTTCCTCACAAAACTGTGGCGGCAGCAGCTCCTGCTCAAGGTGCCAGGATGGGATGCAGGGTATTAAAGCCAGACTGAGGAGCCTGATCTAGGTCCCTGCTCTTCTCCGGCTACAGCACTCCAAAGCAGATGGAATCATTTGCTTAACCCGACTAAGGTCAACAGCAAAAGAAGGAGGAATACAGAAGGGAAAAAGTGCCCTATTTGAGCAAATAACAAAGAGGGTGGGAAAATAACAAAGAGAGTGGGAAAAGCTGCCAAGATTGAGCAGGTACTTTCAGTAGCTTTTATTACTTGTGCAAAAATGTAAAATGGTGTTAAGAGGTGAAAACCAAAGAGAATCCAGCCCAAAGTGTTCAAGGGATGATTACAGAAAAAGATACAAAAATCCATCTTTTTRTAGACTGTCTACAGACAGTGTCCATAGCTGGAAGAGTTCAACAGGCTCTTGGTAAGATCTAGCTGGCTGCTTGCACAAAAAAGCCTGGGAAGCTGTTTGCAGGCAAAGCAACCTTGGAAGGTAGCGTTATTCATCAGGATCATACCAGTGCTCCAGAGAGCATGGACGTAGCCATGCAGCCCAGCTTGGTTTGGCACGAGAAGGTGGCTGCATAAACAGTGGTCAGAACGAGCTCCAAAAACAAGACCATTGTTCCCACAAGTGAGGATGGCATGATACAATAGAGACAGGCCTCCACAAGGAACAGACAGAGGCAGGGCCTAATAAACTTGAGTTTGCTTTCCAGTTCTAGGACCATGACTGCTGACAGGGCTGGCGTGCCCTAAGAAGGCACCAAGAGCAAATCCAGGTTTCACTTCTGGGCAGGAATGTGGATTATGACTTTTCAATTCTAATGCAAAACCCCACCCGGACTTGCTACATAAGTCACTTACTGTTCATCCTCAGTCTCAGATTTACTTCCCCTCCAACAAACTCCCCTATGTCAGCATTAGTTTTCTTTTCTTTACAGGAAAGAAACGGCCCGTCCCACCCTGCTTTGAGGGTTCTCTGCTGCATGTAGGACTTTGGGGTGCCAAGAGCCTCCCCCATACAACCCCTTGCTGCCCACATCTGCTGAGGCTTCTGCAGCCTCTCCCTGGGACCCTTTGCTTTTTGTTACAGGTAGTTGGGTCATTTCTATTACCCAAACCTGTGTGAAAGCAACACTTTTATAAACCATTAGACATATTAAAGAAAACCATGGTAGCATACTCATTTCAGACATAAACTCTCTTGAGAAACAGATATGGGTTCTTGGCTCAGGCCTCTGCCTTGGAAAACCAAGATGTGAAGGAACTTATGGGGGGTTAGAAGCACTGGCTTTCAGGGTGGGACCCAGGAACCCAGCTCTTGTGCATCTATGAACTGAAGATCAGGTATACACCCACCATCTCTAGGCCGAGCAGTTACATTACATCGCGTTTAGGAAGGAGTGAGAACCTCAGCTGCAAGGTGCACACAAGATTCAAGTATTTTCCTCATTATTATTGCAGAGGCTGTAAATGGCAGGAGCAGCTCATGTTTTCTCCTGGTTTCTAACTTGCGGGAAAGCTCGTTATCAGCAGGGCATCCTTGAAACAGCAACCAAGAGCATTAACTTTAAATATTTAATGTATTCTTCAGGCTCGGGGAGAGCAATGTGAGAAATATCCCGTAAAAATCTATTAGTGTTAATAAAATACCACCCAACAGGTTGTCCATTATCAGCAATTAAAGTTTTCAAAGCAGGTCAGATAACTCCCTGGAATGATTTGTGTGGCCTTTACATCCGTTCTTCTCCTTCTTCCATTTTTTTTTTTCTGTATTAAACTTTCTCAACTCTTTTTTTCCTCCCTCCCACAGCACAGTCTGAGCCCTAACCAGTGAATTATAGCACTAATGAGGTGTTTATACTCTCTGCCCATCAATCACAGAYGTGTGTGAGTGAAAGCGCCAGCCGATAGTCGGGAAGTGCTGCAGCCTTCGCTGCAGCCAACGGGATGCGAGACTGCAGCTAGATAAATCCCCTGCTCTTTTCCTTTGCTGCTCTTAGCCACAGGGCAGGAGCGAGCAGGCTCCATCTGATTTCCCACCCCGCTCAGAAACGGGGAGATCTTTGTAGCTCACTCAGGTAACCCGTTTCCTTCCCTTTTGTCTCACTTTACCCCTTATGCAGAGCGTTGCATCCCTGGGAAGCGATATCCCTAACAACTAAAGGAGCAGGTAGCGCAGGATGCCGTGACGCAAGGCAATAGCTGTCCCCCCCGTTCCCCAGACGCTGCACAGTTTACYGCCAGCACTCCTGTCCTCCCTTGTCCTCACCTCCTGCTTTTCTCATCTCCTTTTCAGTGTCGATGTCTCCCTGTGAGTCCCCAGCGCACAGCTCTGCTAATGCGCTGGTGCTGCACCCTGAAGGAGCAACACCAAGACCATAATTAGAAATTAGTTAATTACAGTTGTTTCATTTAATTAAAAAAAAAAAAAAAGACTTGGGTTTTTAATAGTGAGGATTTGGCTTTTTTTACTGGTAATGAATACATCTTAAGGAAATAAAGGGATAAATATGGAAATTTTCCTTAAGGAAATAAGGACTAAATCTTAAGGAAAAGTAAACCAAAATCTAAATGAATAAATACCCATTTTTACAGAAGGCCTGAACATCTTTACACCTACACAAACAGAGTAATGACATGAGGTTGCTCTGGCCTCAACTTAGCACACACTGGCAGAGAGTGGGACAAATTCAGACGCGATGCTCAGGAAGAGCTCCTCAAGGTGTGCCTACTGCCATCTCCAAGCTTATAGGAGGAGACAAAGAGCATCGGACCTGGTGTGACTCAGCCTCTGCAAGAACAGAAAGTCCCCTATGCAACCTTCAGGAAAGTTATGAGCAGATGAAGGAGTTAAAGAGATGCAGCCATGACTGGAGAGACCAAAACCAGCTCTTCCAAAGCAGCTGCTTCTGCTCTGGCTTGAGAGCAGGATCCTGGCAAACGTCAGTACCCTACCGGCTCACAAGAAGTGGGGACCGAAAGGCCTGTGTGCTCCTCACGCTAAGCGAGCCCAAAGCTGAGTGTGCAACACCAGCAGCCTTCCCCCTCTTCCTGGGGAACAATTATTATGTGAGGGTTTTATATTATTATTAAAATAAATTGTTTTCAATTGAATGTGGTTGATGTCTGTGGTGCTTTCTGGAGCAGCGTGTCCCCCCCCGCACTCCAACCTTTGATTTACCACAAATAGCTACAAGTCATCCCATCTTCCCTCCCTTCCCACCATATTTCTCTCTTCTCCTCCAACTTTTTCTCTTTCTGGTTCATGCTCCATTTCTGTAAATCTTTGTGCCCTGCTCCTTCCCCATACTCTCACTTGCAAACCCCAAACTTAAAGCCAGCTCCCTGGGTGCTGGTTCTTTTCCATTGCTCTGGAGCTGCTCATCCAACACCACATCATCCCTGGGGACCACGGCAGCCTTGGAGCTGCCATTTCACTTAAATTGGGAKGGGGGTTTCTTCTCTTTCCCCAGATTCACGGGAGGGGCAGATATTTTTTACCTTTTTCAATCTGCAAACCTCTAGCATTTTTCTAAAGAAGTTACAGGTCCCTGTGCAGCAAATTCACACCTACTGACAAAAATCACAATTTTCTCGGATAATTTTCAGAAATCCCTTCTCAGTTATCCATGGATTCCATCAGCTTGCTAGTTGAAAAACATGAAGACAATTTCCAGGGGAAATAAAAGCCTTTTCTCAGCCCAACTACTGGGCCAGATCCCCACAGGAACCTGCCGGAGCCTGGAAGAACCTCTACCCGGCATTTGGGAATAGCCCATGTTCCGGCAACCCAGATTAGCAGAACAGCATCCTGTGGCCATACTGCTTTTGGTACTCAAGCAAATGCATCTGAAGCTAGCTCGGGTATCTCCTCTTCCCACCCCATCTGCTGTATGGACATCTCCTGACTTCCATGCTAGGAGGATGGATGAGGATGAGAGAGAGGGAGACAGACACTGGGTTTTGTGGTGAGCAGCAGGGGGGGGACTCGGCAGCTCTTCTTAGCRGAGCAGGAAGCCTTCATAGCTGGAGCCAGTTGACTAACCTCACTGGTGACCTTCCATCGCAGGCGCCAGTGCTCTCGCACAGAGGGAAAAGAACAGAAGGAAAGAAAGAAGCAGGAGCAGCTTGAAGGTGGCGCAAGCGATCAGCGCAGCACTGGATAATGACGTCTGTAAACATGCGGGGAGCACTGGGAGAGGGCAGCAGATTCACTCCCCCGTTGCACCCCACAGATTCGACTTCTGGTTTTAAGGGTTATGTTTCTAGTTAGTCACCGAAATGAGTGGTTGCATTTTCTCAAGAACTTGCCCTGCTGAGAAAATGTGGCTCGGAGCGTCCCGAGGGCTGTATCGCAGTCACGGGGTAGGTGTGTTCTGAATCATTCGCGCTGGTGACACGACGAGCGCACGCTACGGCTCCCTCTGACTCACACGCCCAGGATTCTTCCCTGCGGAAACCAGAGCGTGGGAGGCGAGAAAAGAGAGATGGTGCACAGCCACATCTCCCGTCTGGGAAGAGAGGAGACGCTCCTGGACACGAGAGCTGGGAAACACTGAATATCCCACAGTTTAGCTAAAGCCCCAGGGAGCTACTGGGTGAGAAATTCCCCTAAAAAACTCATGGTCTTGGAAATCTTGTCCCCTTCCCAAGGGGGAAGGCAACAGTAAGACAGAGAGAACAGGGATGCCCTACTTCACCACGTTCCTGAAAGAGGGAGTCTCTAAGGATACGTTTCACATATTCTTTCTGTTGCTGGAATTGAGCATTCAAAACATAATTTGTCCCTGAAATATTTTAAATATCCCTTTTTCCCCCCCTTTGCCCCGTGCAGTGAAATTTATATGAAGAGCTTAGCAAAGCATAGAGGAATATCACATTTCCTTCCATCACAGCATTGCAGCCATCTCCAAGGAGGAATAAAGTAACTATTTTACAACATATCCAACTTGTACAGTGAAAAAATACAGAGAAGTGCTGACGATGCCCATGAATGTGCTGAGATAACGTGTGTGTGCCCGTGCGAGGGAGAGAGCTCACAGGCTCCTCTGCTGAATCTTACTGCCCCCAGCCACCCACCCCACCTGTCTGCCAGGGCTTCATCTCGTAGCAGGGTCAGCAGAGGAGAACGTGCCTCCACACACACTACAGAGCCTGAGAAAAGAGGGGGGAGAGCGTGGGCAGCACAGTGGTTTACGGGTAGGAATTCCATGTTTAGGACAATACTAGAAGTCAGCTGAAAATCATTAAGTTTGGTCACTTGAGTGCTTTTGAAATCCATGCCCCAGACACCAGTCTGAGGCAGTCCTGACGCAGGGTGACTCATGTGGCAAGCATGCAAAGATCATACGTGGAGAAGGACCCATGCAACAGAACCAGCTGTGTGAAGTGTAAAGCACAAATGATTTCTAATTAAGGTCACCCTCTAATATGTCATGTGTGATGCTGGCACTGTTACACGACACATCATTTTTCCTTGCACTGTAGCCAGGATGGCAAAACACGCACCCTCCAAAGTCAGCAAAGGCATTTTGGACAATGCCCAAGAATCCATATGTTGGGCTTACTCCAGCAAAGCTAGGGAGAAATGACCAGATCACAGCCAAAGGCTGTATTGCCACAACAGTGGATAAGCGTGGAGCCAGCCTGGGCAAGCCGGAGTGAAAGACATTGATTTTATACCACCAATATAGCCTCTGTGAGCACCGCTGAATTCCCTGTGCCTGCTGGATTTGACCGTTTGTGGAAATAAGAGCCAGGACGGGAGCAGGGAGAAGGGAATGAGGGAGAAATCACGCCCCGTAATTTTAACCCTCTAAAAGCTAGGGATTCAGTACAAGGTAATTGCTTAAGTTCACTTTATAATCAATGACGAGAGAAAGGCATTGCCAGAATACAGTTTCTCTCATCTCGAATCAGGTGGGATATGTGTTTCCCCCTATCACGCTCAGTTCACTACAAAGGAAGCCTAGACAATTAGTTCAGCCTGGATGCTTAACTTTTACAAGACTAAAATTAGGTGAGACGAATCCTGCCCCAAATGTCCTATGCCAGCAAGCCCAGCCAGTCAGTGACAGAGCCAGGAACAGGATCCAGGGGGCCAGCGGCACTTCTCACACTCTGACACACCATCTTCTGATCCTGCCACCTTTGCCCATCTTGATCTTCACCCAACCCCTTGAGAAATCAAGCCAACTCCTGATACTAGGATGCCTGAAAGTGGCAAAGTCTCAGTTGCAGGAATCAAGCAGGAATTTTGGGAGTACAAGGGATGAGAGGTGGTTGGCATCACAGTTATTTCAAACAGCTCATGCCAATCACAAGACGGGGACAGTTCCTTTTTATATGGCCATATTGTCATATTCCTAAGCTGGAAGAAGTAGCGGGCCCTGGCGCTTCCTCTCGAGCAGTGGAGCCTTCTGCCCAGCTTCCTCGTGCGAAGGAGCACAAGCGCTTGAACCCATTAACCCTTTCTCTCCTTCACCTTCGTTCACTCTCCGCTCCCTCCGGCACCCGCAGAGACCTGGGCCGAGCAGGGCTCAGCCACGCTGGCGGCGAATGAAGCCAACTGCCGACGCGCAGGGCTGCAGTCAACTCCTGAGAGCAATGGGGGTGCGATTCACCTCCTCTGTGCCGGCTTACACCAGCTCTGCTATCCATGACATCCCCGGCCTCGCTCAACAGCCTCAAGCGAACTACACAGCCCTGCGCTGATACAATTAGTCTGCCTCAGCCCCGGAAAAAGAAAAACCCATGAAAAACTACACTGAGTCCTGCCTCTTGCAATGCTCACAGTTTCTTCTCCCTCCTTCCTTCCTTCGGAATTTTTAAAATTATTCTCCCCCTTCTTTTTTTCACCCCTCTTCCCCCATTAACAGGGGAAAAACACAAGGAAGAAAACACAGGCAGCCAAAAGCTCATTAACATACTTGACCTCTCGGAAGAAAATTAATTCCAAATTCGCACATACCGGCTGCGTTGCTTGGTTTTGTCAAAACGGTGGCATCATTAGAGAGGAGAAGAGATGGCTCAAGGGGACGGGGTGTCTGCCACCTCAATGGAACTTGCACCGAATTACTGAGTGCTGGCACAAATAAAGCAATGACATGGGCCATTCTGTCAGCTTTTCACATGAAATTAATCTTCGTTTCGTTGGCTGTGTAAATTTTTATCACCATGGAGTGGGGGGTGATGAATATACCAAAGCATCCTGACAGCTATGGCCTGAAAACTCGAGATTGTCTCGGCATCTTAGCCGCAGTGGTGCTGGAAGAATTCTCCTTTCCTAAGGTTCTCCCTGGGTGTGCRGGGGTGTGTGTGTGTGTGTGTGTGTGTGTRCGCGCACGGGTGTGTATGTATGTCTGTATGTGTGAGCGATCCGCTGACACTCTCTTTCAACTTGAATGTGCTCTGGCCTGGGAAACGCTTGGGGTTTGGCTTTCCCGGCTTGAGGGCAATGGCAAACAAATTACTGCTTCTCTCTCACTCGCTGAGTCCCAACCCAAAAGCGAGCGTAGGTCCCACCATGCTCTGCTGGGCTCGCCTGGGTTTGCTAACTGATGACCAAAGAGAGCAGCTCTGCCTTCTCCCGTGGCTCCGCAGCTTGCTGCTGCTGTTGTTTTTAACGTGTGTGTCACGTTGCAGTCCAGGTAGAGCGATGACACTGTTTGCTGCTAGCAAGGATGTGAGAATAACACACAGCTCCACAGCGCCGGATGCATGGTGCCTCCTTGCCAGACAGCTCGGGAACAAGCACATACGCACTCAGACTCGGCCCTCCCAGCTATACGCCCACATCAACACACAGGGTAAGCCTAAAACCCCATGTATCCACATGCACAAACATATCAACACATGCAAACTGGCAAACATCTTCAGGAGCACCGTTTACGCTGTGCTCCGTATTGCTTTTGAGACAGAAGAGAGACTTAAACCTTTCGGTCCCCACAGAGCAGCAATGCAGACTTCCTAATGACGCTCCTCTCTCGCGCAGGCTGCCTGATAATGGCCAGAAAACAAAAACCCCAGAAGGTTGGCTACGCCGAGCGACCAGGCCTCTGGCCACTATCACTCATGCTGCATTTTGCATCTCCGATTAGTCAAGGGCATCAATTGCTCTTTTCCAGAGCAACAGAGAGCTGGGCCAAGCAGCGTCATTCCCCCTAYGCCGACGCCGTCAGTCACAGGCAAAATGCTAAATAGGAGTTGTGCTGCTTACATTTGGCTTCCCCCAGGAGAGTCAGGATTTGGCCCCTGCAGGCAAAGCATGTGTCCCTTCCCAAATTAGCCAGTGCATGTCCTGTCCTAAAACGTGCACGCACGGAAGTCTGCACAAAGCTTGCAGATGCTATGCAATGATAGATGCTTACCCTGACTTACATGAGCACAGTCTGCAACMCATACTCTATCCAAGAATATCCGCACAGGACTGGCTGAATGGAAGGATGCACATGCCAAGTAAGAAACTTCTCTTCTAATGTAAATGGATGTCCTCATTGAGGGCGCACACATGAACACATACAGAGACGGATGCTCACATTCATGTATATTTGAAGATACCCCACAAATAACTGTTACTACAGCCTTAAAAGTAAACATATGTGGAAACATGTAATAGAGGTCAACTCCTATTTTTAGTTAAAGTATTACCAGTCTGAAGCGATTTCAATGAATTCTACACTTGAGCAAATCTGTAATTAGAACCAGAACCCAGCCTCCTTGATACTGAGCCACAGGTAGCTAAAAAAAAAGATGTATATAAATACATATCCACACACAGTCATGTCTGAACGCTTTCACGGGTCACCATTCCATGAAGCTCTGGTTAACCGCCAATATCACACATATTCCTACATTCTGGTGGCTCTTGCACTGAGAGGGATAAAAATCAAAGCCACTTCAGTCTGCTGTGCTTACCTCGTACATGGCAACCCCCTCCCGTGCTTTATGCTTTTTTGGGGACAGATGAGAGTCTTAAGCCTTTAGCTCCTCCAGCAGCAGCAGAGAGTTCCTAGAGAAGCTCCTCTCTCAAGTAGGCTGACTCATTATGGCCAAAGAAAAGTGACAAATAGCTGGCTAAGAGGAGTGGCCTGGCCTCCAGCCACTACCACTTTCCCTGTCTAAAAAGGAAGAAGTAAAGGAGCAGGAATCCCTCTAGGAAACACCACACCAAAAACTACTCTTTGCTCCAGAATTTCTCCTGGTGAGAAAACAAACTGAATTTGACAGACACGAAGACACATCACGTAATGCCCACCTCGCAGGTGGTCTGATCTTACCACAGTTATGTTGTACGAAATCATCATCAGAACAGGATCTGATTCCAGGTGAATTTTTAGCCTAACATTTTAGTCACCAGAATACTGTATTATCCAGATTTGGGTAATCCCAAAGCATTTGCAGAATTTGGCAAATGTCTCCGATTGCAAAAATGGGGAAAAGCAAAAAAGTCAACGCTCCTTCAGATTTTTTCTTAAAATGAAACACTTCAGCTGTTTTTTTCTTTCTGCCATTCACCTGAGCGGCTCTGCTCAGGATTCCTTGCTGCTTGAAGCTGAAAAGTGTGTGAGCTGGGATTCTCCCAAATGGGGTCTGAAAATAAGCTGAAGAAAAATACCCTTGCCTTCAGTGCATGCCTCACAAATAGTAGGCAGGTGAGAGTCTCAATAGAGCAGAATTTGGTGCTATTAAAGTAGAAGAAGCGGATGAATCAAACAGAAGAATCACTAAGTGCACAGCTATAACCTACACTGGAGATGTGTTACTGCAGGAGCACTGGCCCAACAAAAGCACCGTGAGCTGACCATTTTTCCTCGGGCAGGTAATCAGAGTCAGGGATTATGGATGTCCACCTAATATCCCTTCTGAAAGATGGGACTTGGACAGGGCAGTTACAGACTTGGGACTAGTATCAGTATTGACCATTACAAGGACAGGACTGGAAGAGAAGGAGATTTTGAATGGCTGAATCCCTCCAAATATTTGGAAGGTAAAATGTTCAATGGATCTTCAGGACCAGAAAGGAGAGCAGAGAAGATCAGTTATGATCACGGAATCATAAAAGATCAGGATGGAAGAAATTGCGGTAGGTCATCTTATCCACCCTGTTCTTCCAAAGCTGGATCAAGTATTGTGATCTCCTGAAGAGGCTCATGGAACTGTTTTGAGATCTCAGACCCCTTCAATTTTAACCAGACTGGTCTGGACTGAGTAAAGCTCAGTCTTTGGTTTTCTTATTTATTGTTTTGTTATCAGCCAAAAGAGTACAGATACCCAGCTGACAGGTAGCTGGTGGCAATGAAAGCTAACAGCATACTGTGCCGTGCTAACAGGAGCACAGCTAGTAGATCAAGGGACGTGATTATTTCCCTGCAGATTATTAGACCATATTGGGGATACAATATCCAGCTGTGGGCTTACAAGTATAAGGAAGACATTGATAAACTTGAGCAAATCTGCAGAGGTCCAGCAAGATGGTCAGGAGGCTGGAGAACATGACCATGAAGAGAGGCTAGAGAAGACTTCGGGGGCTCCTAATAGCTGCCTTTCAAAACCTCTGAAGAGGTCTTCAAGAAGACAGACCGAGGCTCCTTGCTAAGGTGCATTGCAGGGGAACAAAAGACAATGGTAATAAAYTGAAAGAGGGAAGGACCTGACTGGATATAAAGAAAAAAAAAATTTTTCACCATGAGGACAGTTACACATTGGAACAGAGGCCACAGGGGTTATCAAATCTCTGATCCAGAAGGTTTTCGCCAACTGACTGGACAAAGCCCTGAGCAACCTTTTCTGAATTCAGTGTTCACCCAGCTTTGAGCAGGAGGTTGGACTAAACCTCAAGAGGTCCCTTCAGACCCGATTTATTCTGTGATTCGTCTCTCCTCCCCAGTCCTCTCTGCACTGTCTCTGCAGGGTGCATGAAGTGCCTGTATCCATGCATGCATTTTTGCAAGATAGAGGGTGCACATGTACCGGAGGTACTGATGCGCACAACAACATGCGCATGTACAAGAGCACAGCCTGGAGTTTGTACGAGTGTGACTGTGTGTGCCCAGATAAGAGAATTTCTGCCCTGTGTGCGAGCATGTGTATAACAGAGGAAAAGTATTCGTGTGTGTGTAAGCAAATGCATGTCTGCGTATTTACACGTCTGCTAAATTGCTGCATGAGGGAATGCGTGTATGCGCACACATGGGAGCCCAAGAGAAGAAGAATATGTGCGAGMGTGCCCATGTGCTTCTGAGGAGCCGTTCCATTTTGAAGAGGAAATTAAATGGTGCATGCCTCATGTTTCCAGCTGCATGGAGCTCACAGAAAAGATCTCTGAGGAAAGCTGCACTAATGGAGCATCCTTCTCCTGCTTGCCAGCCCTTTGTGGCTTGTTGAAGTAATGCAGTTTTTGAGGGAGGGAAGTCTTATATCTTGAGACAAACCACATACCTCCAGGGTGCACATCCACCCTGGAAGAGAGTGGAAGTGAGACAAGAGAACAGTCCAAGTCTCTCCGAGGTGTCATTGCGTGCGCGCTGAACGCAATGACTCAGTCCCATTGGAAGCGATGGGGTGAGAAGAGAGAGCGAGCTTCCTTGAGAAGGCTTCAGAAATAGAAATAGGACAATCCCAGCTCGCTTCCCCTTGAAATCAATCTCCATGTACATTAGCAAAGCATCAGGGATCCTCTAATGTGATCACAGTTGGAAAAGTTCTTCAAAGCCATGCTTATAGAGAAATGTGGGGTGCAGTCTTGAAGTGTGGTGTCAGAACACACATGTGTAAAATGAAATGTTTGGCATTGACCGCTCTTAGCCTAAATAGTCACCAAAGGAGGTTCTGGTTAATCTCTGATGCYTTAATCACCCTCTTGCCAACCTGGGCAGGAACAGAGCAGCAGCACTCCCAAATTCCACAGAGATGAATCACTGGGTAACCCGGGGGACCCTGGTCATGCCAAGGTGAAGGAGAACTGAAACAAATTGCCAAAGAGCAGGCAGGCACACCGCGGGAGGAGGGAGCTGCGGAGGGGAGCGCGGTGCGGGCAGCGGCGTCTGCTCTGACGGCAGCCTGTGACACGCAGACATGAGAGAGAAAAATCCCATCCAAAACTCCAGACCCAGACACCTTGTTTATCAGAGGAGCTTGAATCCCAGCTTGGATGTGACTGTGGCTGTTCCTGCCCAGGAAAGGTTACAGCTCTGGGAGCCCATCACAAGTTCTGGGCCGTTTCAGGTCATCTGCAGCAAGTGATGCATGCAAGCGAGGGAGCTGTATACCATGCTCCCTTCATCTGATAGGATGCGTGAAGGGGGATTTGTAAGTAGGTGATCAGAATAAATGATTTACCAGGGCACTAAAAGATCAAGGCAGTCATTTCTAAAGGATCTCAGCGCATCTAAAGCCTAAAGTGTTATGGCGTTCTTAGGTCTACCCCCAGGCTGTCCACCTTGCTCCAGCTTCTTGGAATAAATAATTGGCTTGCTCCCCACTAACCAAAAAGGAGAAAACCTGTTCCAAAAGTTCTTGCGCACTCCCCCAAGGAAACAGGCATGTGATAAGCATCTGTCTCTCAAAAATACAGAGTCATAAGGAGCACAAAATTTCTGATTCATATTTTAAATACAATACCATTTTGCAGCTCTGGTAGTATGAAAAGAAGAAAAAAAAAAGGCCTTTGAAATGTCAACTCAAAATCTCACTCCAGCTTTCACTGTAACTAAATAGAAGCTTAAACATCTAGATTCACATTTTGGCCCTTCTCTGTATCCCCTTCAGTTCATGGGTGTTTCATTGGTAAAGTAGCTGTACTACCAAAACCATCCAGGTTCCCTTAATAAACATGGAGCTTTGGGCTGAAGGGAGCATAACTGAGGCCATGTTACCACACTAATTTCAGTATGGATCATTTCACCCTTAATCACTGTGAACAGTTTCTGACTCCATAGGAAGTCCCACCAAGCCTGTAACGTGATGTTCCTGAAGGGGTGGTGAGCGATGGGGAACAAACTCAGTACCTCTGGATTTGAAATCCCACTTCTACATTTTAAGCCATTTATTGCTTGCCTGAAAATGGCTGCTTCTGTTTGCTAAAAGGTCGCATCTCACTCATAAAACTCTATGTGGCCAGTCACTAGAGGGGGCCAGAAAGCCACCTTGTATCCAGAGGGGCTGTAAAATCAATGGAAATGGCAAGGACTTGACTCCCTGAGTAGTCCCATCAAGATGAGTAAGGCAGTGAATGTCATTTACTCCATGCATTGTCCCATTGAATTGAACGGAATTCTTCAAGGAGAAAAGCACTAGGCCCATGAGTAAATGTGACACAGTTTGGCCTTGAAATAGCACTACCCTTTTGATGACCTTCTACTATAATAAAATTAAGTCTAGAAAGACCTCTGGGGTAAAATCAAACTGAATTTGTCAAAATGTGTCAGAAAGGACACAGTATGTAGCCTATCTAAGTTGGAAACATGTCCCCAAATGGGAAAAAAATTGGAGGCCATGAAGGAAACACAAGATTGACAGAAGCCAAGTGAAGTCCATAGCAATGTGGGAGGCATCCCATGCAGGGCATCTCATCGATCCCTTGGGTCCAAGAAACAATGTTTTTTGGTTTCACATTAGCATTGAAAAGCTTCAACCTGGCCTAGGATCTTACCACAGCAAGTACCAAACACATTGAGAACATGACAACTCCGAGCTGATAGGCCAAGCCCACAGAGGAAAGGGAGTAGCCAAGTCAGGAAAAGAGACCATTTTTTGAAATTCACACTGGTGCTTGATGGGAACTTGCCATGTAGATGCATTGCAGGATACTGCCTGAACCCAGCTAAGTTCCAAGTTCGAGAGGATTGAGAGCATCTTTTCTAACTCTGCTGAGCACCACATCTGTGTCCCTGACACGGTTTTCTCCTGTCTGTGCTCAGTGGACCAGCACCAAACTTTCACTCTGATCAGTGAGCACACAGCCATGGACTCTGCTGAGACAGGATGACCCCTGAAACTAGGCTTCTTGGCAAGCTGAGGTCAATCCCAGCAGCTCGAATCTTTGCTCACTGCAGCCAACGGCACGTACCCAAAAGAAAAAGACTAACTTGAGACCCAAAACCCCACTGACCAAGCTCTCTTCAGATGCAGACACCATCAGGCACACCAGAGGGAACTTTTCTGTTTTTCACTCTTTTGTCCACATGGACAACTGAGGTTCCAGGGACCATTTCTACGGGCTCTATGAAAGGTGGCTAAGAAAACCAAGTTTCCTATCAGAGATACTCCACCGGAAAATTTTTAGGAATCCACAAATTGAAAAACTATTCTCTGCCTAAAGACGGCTCTGAAATCACCGCTCCGAAGATGCATCTTTTGCCAGGAAGGAAGCAGCGCTCTGCTCTCCTGCTGGATGCCCCTCAGTTTAGCCCTTTATTTGCATAATACCCACAATGCAAAGCCACGCCAAAAAAAGGTCTGATTTAAGTTATGAAAAGCTGTCAGTGAGGAGAAAGGTAAAATTTCCTTTTCAAGTCTTTTCTCTTAAACTGTCATTAAAAATGATTTATGGTTAAGACAAAATCTAAGCAACTACATGATTAGAACTGAGACCCACCATAAATTAAAAGCTTTTCTTTCTTTTTTTCCCCTGTTGTGCTGTATCGGGTTACTAGAACAGTATAACCGTATGAATCCAGAGACAGCCAAATCTGACGACTGAAACTCAACTGCTACTTGTTTAAAAGGTAAGTGATATCTCAAGAAACACATGTTGGTTGCTCGGCTTAAAACAATGGATCCTTGTAGAAAATAATAAACCTCTAGTTCAAAAAAAAAAAAAGCTTACATTGTAAAATGACATTTACCATAAGCAGCAGCCTGTCAGGGCTCTGATACCGCATGCTGCAATACTTCTCTAGGGCTGCTTGGCGGGGGGAACAAAAAAAGAGCATTTCAAGCATTCCTCAGGTATTGAAAGAGGATGAACAGAGGATGTTTTTCTTCCTAATTTCTTTCCCAAAGAGACGGAGAATGAAAATAGAAAGTGGGGAAGAGGAAAGGAAGAGACAGAGAGAGGGGGAAAGTGTCTGTTATTTTTTTTAATCAGAAAATATAATGGTTTTAGTAGGAGCTTAAATTCTTGGTTTTAGTAGGAGCTTAAATTCTTTTTTTGACAAAGAAAAAAAACAGAAAATTTGGAGTTTGAATAGAAACTTAGGATTTTATTTGGAAAGCAAAACCTTCCCATAAATACTACTTTAGAAAAAACAATAAATAATAATAATGTTCTATTTTGGAAACTACATCACAGACCTATGCTTATTTAAATGCCAGCTGCATATCCACAATCGCTAGGCATCTTTGATGACATCAGTAGTTTGCCAAAATATATTTTGCCGGAAAGAAATAGTGTTTTGGTTTTGGTTTAAGGAACTTTATGCCCCAGCACCACAACAACACTAAAATGCTATATCCTGCGAGGCGTTTCAAATACAAAGATACAAGGAGGCAACAGACAGGAGGAGCTGAGACACTTCAGTTAAAGTAAGAAATCTACTGTTTCTTATGCCCATTTTATAGACAAATGAACCTTAAATGTATGACGTTCAGTACTGTTTCTTTCGAGTATCCACATTGTTTCTTCCTAAATTGGAAAAGGCAAAAAAATAATATGAAGAGAACCTGTTTTTACCTTATTTCCCACCAGAAGTCATGACTTTTTCCAGAAATTCTTTTTGCACAAAATCATTGCCACCGTTCTGTAAAGGCTGGTAAAATCTGGATCCATGTCCTAATTTCACAGAGACTCCAGATGATACCCAGGGCGTACAGCAATCAGTGGATTTTTCTCCACTTACAGTATGTCTAGATTTGGCCCTGAGGTTCTGCTCTTTCTGAGGTTGGCACGTCCTCCTTCCTCACTCTGCTGGTGTGCTGGGCTAACAGTGTCACTGGTCTCCTGTCTGCATTAGCCATCACTACTGAATCATTGCTGCCATAGCTACTGCTACAGTAACATTATAGTTTCCACAAAGATGCTTCAGCAATTTACTCTGGTGATTAAACTGCAGCCATTTATTGCACAGAATAAATAACAGGGCAACGGTGAATTATGGGGCTGCGATTCCATTGATGGGTCCTGGTGACATCAGAAACCACAAGAACCAAGCTCAAGTCATCACAACTCCTGAGATGGAATTATAAGCTCCATCATTCAAATTGTGCTCTTTAAAGATATTTAATATAATATATGGAGCCAACAAAATGCAAGAGAGAGAGGGAGAGACAGACCGTCAGGCTCTCAGGCCAACCACGTACTCCCCTAGCCACCACGAGTCTGTAGCCCAAGACTGGTAACAGCTGCGGCTGCCCCAGAGCACGGAGACAGACCACCAGGCATTCAGCACAGCCAGGTACGTGTCTTTTGGGGGGAGTGCYATTCAAGCTCAGTCTTGCCTGTGGGACCGCATGGATCAGCACCTGAGCAGGKTTCTGAACCTTACAGCCTGCCGGGATGATCTGGGTTCCCAGCAAAGGGTTCTGGGAGCATTGGGCACTGCAAAGCAAAAGGAGAACAATAAAGACACCTGAAGCATGGGCTTCATTTTCTTTGCTAGCTCCTCTTTCTTTGAAGCATTGAGCAGAGTGGGGTCACCTCTTTCCTAGGGTTTGAGGAACCCCAGAGAGAGTGGGCTCAGGTTTTAAAGAGTCGAGCCCAACATCCAAGCACTGGAGTAGCATAATGACACTTGCCTCATGGCTCTGTATCCYAATGGTATCAATGAAGGATCTTTTTTTAGAACAGACCAAGACTATTTGCTGGCCACAAATTTTCTTTTCTCTTAGAAGGATATGGGGCCAGGTTCTGAGCTTGTTATAAACTGCTAACATTGATTTAAACGAGCTGAGGCTCTGGCTCACAGCCTACAGTGCTGGGATAGCGTCTACCTGCAGCTGATGACTGTGGTGGTTGAAAAACATTGATTGCTTTGTATGTTCTGGCCTGCTAGATGTTATTTAAAATACTGACATATCAGAGAACAGAACAATCTGTAAGACTAGTGATAGCAGATGGATCGTCTCACTCATAAAAGTTCTTTGTTTGACTTCAGGGCTTACCAAAAGTTGTCTTTAGTAACTAGCAAAAGTGAAGCTTTTTTTTTTCTATTCTTGATGTGACCAGGTTTTTGCTTCATTGTGCTTTCAATAACACATAAGACATAAACCAACCAGTTTCTTACTTGAACAGGTCTTCAGATCACAAAAAAAGTTCCCTGATGGGAAATCGCAGTAGAAAGGCCAAAGCAGTACCGGACTGGGACAAATGCAATGGCGAGCTTTACCCTAGCCATCTTCTCCCCTCATCACCAGTTCTCAAGAAGCTGTTTAGGATCAGGGAAGCTAGACTCAGTCTTGCTATAGTGACTACTCTTTAAATATATACTTAAGCGTTGCATTTTAAAAATCACTCACCATTGACCTAAATGTGATGCTATTTGAGGTCAATGTTATATGTTCCACTGGAGACAGTTTGACCAGCGTTGAATACTTTTAAAAATTCCACCCACCCACACATACATACAGAGAGAGAGAGAGAGGCAAAGAGAGTGTACAGTGATACATGTATCTTAATGTACCATACTAGACACAGAGACAAAACCACAATTTTAATAGCTTTCTATATTGATTTCAAAACTATTTATCATGTGACTGCAATAGCATACTTATGCTGACTTTGAAAACAAAAAAAAAGCTTCAAAACATCAGGCTTGACTCTAAATACACTCTAAAAATGGGAATGTCACCAATGAAGGTAATTACTCTGATGTAAAAAAGATCAGGATCAGGTAATTTTGTCTCATTGTACTCCTCTTTTCACCTTCTATGGAATGGGAGGTCATGTGGAAATATAATTCAGAACTGTTCTTATCTATTGCAAAGTTGGCTGGAATGACTCTTTGAAGCTGTGTTTCCCTTTATCAGATATGAATTTGTTCCTCTTTATCTTCACATTACCTCTCTCTGTCACACGTACACACTTATTTTAAGTTTCGTCTCTCCTGTTTTCCTTTCATGCTCTCTTCTTTACAAGGAATCCTACTTGTTTCCACCATCACAGCTTATTTTTCCTCTTGGTATTTCTTTGGCAACTTACAGAGGGGCTTTACTGGTGTGCTATCCCAACCCACTTTTCAACTCCTGTTTCCGCAGCTGCCCTATGGGGAAAAAAAGGCCCCCAAAGGCTCTACAGTTTCAAGATCAGAAGAGCAGCCTCTGACCCGCACCTGGAACCTCTAGCTACATCTGCCACTCAGCTGGTACATAACCTGGAGCACCTCACCTCAGAGCAACCTTCCTCCACTAGCTTTGGCAGTTTTGACGTGTTGGCTCCTTAGGACATGAACTATCTCTCTGGTCCAATTTATTCCATCTAACCTCAGATGTCCACAAACTAGGGGTCTAAGTTTGTGCTAGCTGTCCCTAGAGATCCCTTGTAGGGGATGAAGGGGCAATTCTTTYGAGCAATCAGACATCAATTCCAGAGACATGAGGAAGACCCTCTGCAGGTGACTATTTCACTCTATTGATGGAGTCTTGGACAACTACCTTTCACRTTCATTTGTAACCTCCTATGTGGGGGCAGCTTTACTGGAAGTTGCTACAAAATCTAGCACACAGCTTSCCCCAACAAACCCCTCCATTCCTCATCCTCATCCTCAGTAAGGGTCTGCAGAGGATACAATAATACATATGCATTTAAACATTTTTTAAACAGAGCTCATTTCATCACTGATCCAACRATTCAAGAAATTTCAGTGAGTGTATCCTTGATGGCCAAAGGGCAGGGAAAGAATCTTTTTCTTTATTCTATCCATTTCGTGCTTTTTATCCAGTCACGGAACACAGCGTTTCTAGTGGAACTGGCGGGTAGGGAGGGGTGAAGTTCTCTTTCCCACCTCTTGCCACAGCTCAGYCATAGCACTCATGGCCATCTTGCAGGTCTATTGGAGACAAGTAAATGTGCTTCTCATTTCAGAAGTGATCACAGGCTCTATCTGAGTTTCTCTCTATTTGAGAAAAACCTGCATTATAAATTCCTGTTCCACCACCACCACCTCTCCATTTCTAAAAACTATTCCATTCTTTTTCTGGTGGATTTATTTCACTTGCACTAGAGCCTCACTAGGAATGAACAAGACTTACAGTAATTTGCAAAAAACAAATAAACAAAACCAAACAAACTCTCATGCTTGGTCACTGTTTCCACACAATGGAAAACGGGAAGGGACTTCCAAATTCAGACTTACTGAATTATACTAATTATTCCTTGCAAAAGAAGGAAAGAGGTTTGAAGTTTTATTTCTCATCAGATTTCACTGCTAGTCTCCTCTTCAGCCTTCCTCCTCCTCCAGGCTAGCTCATCGCATCACGTGTGTTCTTACATCTGCAGGCTAGAAACTGTGGTTGCACAAGATGCCCCTCTCTGGAGAATCATTTAGCAGGGGCTGTTCTGCCACTAGATCTCAATGACCCAACGCAACCTCTATACACAGGGAATAAAAAAAAATCTTCAGCAAACTAATTTTTTTTTATATTTTTCTTGATGTTCTGGATTATGAAGGGCTCAACTCTCCTAAAGATGACTGGAAGTTACAGTGGTACCACTGCAGAATGCACTTACTATTTTACATGAATTAAAAAAAAGAGTTTTCTCTTCTTGCCCCCAAGCGGGTGAGAATTCTCTGACTTGTCTTTTTAGTTTGGAACCATTCTGAACAAATCTTTTGTGGGTATGAAAGGGGAGCAACCACTTGGCGAGAGTAAGGAGGTCACTGTATTTATTCAGCCTTACCAGAAATACTCTCCAAGAAACAAGTCTGGTCTGAATACCACTTTCAGACTCCTAATGATGCACACCCAACCATTTGAAGCTCGGGCTGAGAACAATATCATGCGCTCTAAATGACAACCTTGGCTGTAAGTAGGAATCTGCTGTAGGAAAGTGAATGAGGCACAGTTATTCAGTCCTGACTGTTCTATAGATGTTGGTCGATCCCCTGCAGGAAGTTAGTGTTTTCCAAAAGGTCACACCATTCAAGAGTAATTATCAGATGAGAACTATTCAAACTCTGGAAGCACCAAACTGAAATAAAACTGGTTGTTTGTAAGCTGAAGTCAGTTCCAATGTGTGAATGACAAGGAATTTCTTCTAACCCATAGAATTCTTGAAAAATTTTAAATATTAAAATTAAAGATGCAGTAAGTTATTGATAGCAAGAGTTATTCCATGGCAGTTCTATTACTGCAAGAATTACAGTTTGACAAAAATAACTAGTTTAAACAAACTCATATAGTCACTACTTTGGGCTAACTTGTAAGGCCAAACGGTTTCCTGAAGTATTTCCAAATGAAATGCCAAGTCCTCTAGAAAATTATTCTGGAAATCATAAGGGGCCAGACAATTACCTCCAACTGTTCCCACAGATAATTCTACTGAGGCGAAATACGTATGGATTTTCTTGTTAATTTAAGTGATATCGCCCTTGTCAGAGCCATCATTAGCTCACCTGTAACGCAACTGGCTGAAAACATCAACAGAATTGCTGTTTCATTGCAAAGCAGGAAAATTTTCCCTATTTTTCACACTGCTTGGTTAATTTCTGAGTATATGTAAAGATTCTAGTGAAATTCCATACATTCCACTAATTTTAACACAAGTGTCCTCAAAATCTGGATGAAAAGCAACCTTCTCACCGTTGCTGCTTATAATRCTTAATACTGCTTATAATAGGTGGGCAAGAAGCAGAAACAGTATCATATGATATCTGAGACCAGTGCACAACAGGAACTGTGAATGACAGAAGTTACCACCTGAAGAAAATGACCATATCGGAAATAATCTGCTACTCATCTAATGCCCATGCCCCATGTATCTGGATGTTAGAATTCAAGATTAGTTCACAGATAATTTGCAGCTTAAAAAGTAAAAGAATTTTAGTGTTAATACTATTCATTAAAAGGCACGTGACAATTGCTATCAGTCACTGTGCTCTATGGATGTTTGGATTATATATTATATGTATTTGCTACAAAAAGAATGCATCAACTGAGATCAGCCAAAAGTCATCACAAGTAACCTTCACTAACCAACCAGGACCTACACCCTACCATACTGAACATGGCATACACTATCTGCAAAAGAGAATCATGTAAGAGAGAGGGAATAAAGCAACGTATTTTACAAAGGTAGCACTCAAAGCTCTCCACCTCCCTAGCAGCACTGTAGTGGGCAACACCTCAGGAACATGATGGAAAGGGTAATTTTAGGAATGGCACACAGGCAGGTAAGATAGTAACTATAAGGAGATTGGCAGTGGGCATTCCCCCTGCACAGGAGGAAGAAGTGGCCAAGTGTAGAAAGCGAGACTATTGTCCATGCCATCACAGAGCACAGGCTTGGGGGCCTTTTCTAAAGAGACCAAAATTTTTATGAGACAACAGCAAGACGGCAAGGCAAAAAGCAGAATCACAACCCTGGACTTCAGGAGAGCAGACTTTGCCCTGCTCAGGAATCTGCTTGGAAGAATCCCATGGGATATGGGCCTGGAGAGAAGAGGAGTCCAGAAAAGCTGGCTGATTTTCAAGGATCACCTCTTCTAAGCTCAAGAACAGTCCATCCTAACAGGCGGGAAATCAAGCAAAGGCAGCAGGAGGCCTGCATGGATGAACACAGAGCTCCTAACAAAACTCAAATATAATAAGGAAGAATACAAGAGRTGGAAGCGGGGTTGGGTTACTCAGGAGGAATAYAGAGACACTGTCCGAGCCTGCTGGGATGGATTTGGGAAAGCCAAAGCCCATCTGAAGTTGAATATGGTGAGGGGGGATGAAAGGCAACAAGAAAGGCTTCTACAGGTACATCGGCAGCCAAAGGAAGACTAGGGAAACAYGGGCCTGCTGATGAATGGGGCAGGAGGGCTGGTGACAAAGGACACAGAAAAGGCTGAGGTACTCAATGTCCTCTTTGCCTCAGTCTTTACTGGTAAGGCCTGAGCAACCTGCTCTAGGTGACCCTGCTTTGRACAGGGAGGCTTGGCCTAGATGATCTCCAGCCATTCCTTCCAACCTCAACTCTTCTGTGAGGCTGTAAAAGGAGCAAAGGAGAGACACCTCTTTAAAAGCAATGTGCGTTCTTCTCATAGCGATCAGGCCTGAATAAAGGAGATGCTTCCCCAAAGAAGGACGCAGGATTCGAAAGATCTGAATTACCTCTTTCCTTAGTCCCACAGAGAGGGAGAAAAAAGCCAAGTATGGGCCTAGTCTAATCAACCACATGCAAGGCGATCTCAAGCTGACTCATTTAGTGTGTGTGTACATGTGCACATGCAGCGGGCAGGGAGGCTGGAGGACGTGCGAAACGTGAAACACTTTCAAACGCAGGGCCTGTTGTCTCATCTGACCAAACTTGCCTTAATGGGGCACTGGCTCCATTTCACTTCTTGGACACGAGCGCATAGTGTTGCAAGGCACACAAGGAACTTTACCACCAAGGAAGCACCAGCCTAACAGAAGGGGAAAAAAAGCCAAATACCATTTTGCCTCACCTGAGACCACCCTCTCACTTTAGTTCCTTCACCCAGGTGACAAGACCCCTTCACCTGACCAGAAAACAAAGGAACAGCACATGGGGGTAGGAGGAAGTCGGAGCAATATAAACTGTCAATTGTTTTGTGCATGCTTTTTCCCCCTCCTTCTTTAATTTCGATTTGCAAAGACAGTGAAATGGAAAATGTGCCTCTAATTATTACCCCTCTGTGCTTCCTAAAAGCCTCTCTCTGAACTTTTAAGTCTCCTCAAGTTTCAGGTCCTCTTTCTCTCCCTCTCTCTTTTACTCTTTCTCTCTCCCCCTTTTTTATTTAAACTAATCTAAAAAAGCTATAAAAAGCCTCTGACACTATAAATTCCCTTGTAAACCCTGGTTTTATAGGTTTAATTGCTTCATTTTACTGCCTTGCATGCTTTGTTCCTTCAGTATTTTAGAGAGCTGCCCCAGTATTTAGTACAAGCATGCAACTTGGGGAAAGAGAGGCCATCTCTGAGCCCTCTGCTAGAATTTGGATGTGGTCAGGGCTTTGGCACTGTTAGCACCCTATATAGACTAAGCCTTGAAATGGCTCCAGTCAGACTCAGGCATATGGGAAGTTGACCTAGACAAAAATGGAGAAAAACCTCAGCCCTGGGAAATTCAAGTGTCATTTGGCATGGAATATAATGATACTCCCAAGCCTTAAGGGTATGAGAGAAAACCACAAAGGATCTCTCACAGGGGTAGGGATGTTGTGGAAGGTTCTTTGTGCTATTTCTATTATACGAATAGTGAATTGTCACAGCATTTCCTAAGAACAGTGCAAGAAGCCCAAAGAATCCTAAGCAAGGACCAAGGGCGCTCTTGTGCTAGGTGCTGTACAAACAAGGTCAAAAAAAGTGAGATTTTGAACCATAGAGCTCCCGGTCTAAACACTTATCCCCTTCAAAGAAGGGAAAGGGGACCAAGTATAAAGATCCTATCCAGAATTCCCCTTGTTCTTCAATGATCTTGGTGGCAATTTTGATCCCAAAGCCTTAATGTCCAAGCAACAGGCAAAATCCACCTTTGACTTCATACGGGACCTAATAGGAACCTCCGTAACGTAGGCTACATCTAAATCCAAACCTCTCCAAAAATCCATCCTTGACCTCCAAAATTTTTCCACTTAGTAGAAACATGATACAATATTATTTTCTTTGTTCTCCTAATACTTAGTCTGCGGTGTACATGGTCCCTGTATATAATACATAAGGCTTTTGGCATAGAGTTAAGAATAGAAAATTTGACTGATTTCTACAAAATATCTTTCACTATAGCAAATGGGCCGAAGTCCACTCTCCTCTGCTATAGCATCCTGCGGGTTAGGACACTCCATGTGGTTGATTGCTCAGCAACCCCAAGCTGCTCTGAAAGAGGCAATTTTTTCTTGGGATTAGAATCATCAAACGGACGTGCAGAAACTAGCCACATTAGCAATACACACTTTGTTTCATTAAAGAAAAAATATAGTCTCTTTATGGGCTGGTATTGCCTAAGCACAGTCATCCTGCAGCAATGTTTTGGAAGCATCTTTCACTAGCTTGAACCTTGGGCCCAGGACGTTGATGCCTAGTAAAATCAAATGGCACAATCTACTGCAGCCCTTCCAGCAAAAGGGCAGGGGACTTTCCCGCTCCAGGCAATGGCTCCAGAAGCCATCGACTGGTATTAGCAGTCTGGATAACTCTTGTCGAAGTTTCTGGTTTTGGAGAATACTACAGAGAACTGAAAGGACATCTTTGGTGTCATCTGAGTCTAGAGATTTCTTTGATTAACGTAACCAGGTGATCCACTAAGAAGGATAGAGTATACAGTACTTTTTTCTTCCCAAACTCTATCAGTTCTAGTTCAGGCATGGTAAATAAAAAACACTAGACAGAAGGGAAGAAATAAATGAAAGTCTAGCAGCTTTCAAACAATTTGGTTTTGACTTAATTGAGGAAATGATAAAGGGTTCCAAATGTGGGTTTTATTGGCAAAAGAAGAGGTTTTTTTTTCTCTATTTTCCTAAAGAAACAAGGCTTATGGAATCATGATGTGTGTTCATCTGTCACTCTTTTTTGGTTTACAGTAACTTTAGAAAATATTGAGTGTTCTTAACCAAATATGTCAGACTCTCAACATTATTAAGTGTCTGTAAGTTTCATAAATACAGGCTGCCTAGTAAAGATACATTTTTTTTCCCCCCAGAAATCTAAACCTTGCAGAATCTAAACCATACAAAAATTAAAATTCTTTATGCTGTTCATCAAGTTACCAATTTCTAAAAATGGTTCTCCCTGCCTTGGTTACAGAGGAAGGGGACACACATGTTGCGTGAAGAGCTACCACCTTTGGCTTGTTCTGAATCTGCTCTTTGTAGTAGCTGAGGTAAGACTAACTGCCTGTTCATTTTTCCAGGCCACTCACAATTTTATAGACCTCTATCATATCTCTCCTCAGCTACCTCTCAGGCTGAAGACTGCTGGTCTATTTAGTCATTCTTTATAAGCAGGATGCCTTTCCCTCTCTGCTGGCTTTCTTTGTTAGCTGGCTCCTGTGTCCTAAGAAGAAACAGTCCTTACTCACAGGAAGAGAACTTAAAAGTATGTGTTCACACGCATACRTACAGACACATGCTATTCCCTGTGAACAAGCAGAACCTGGAAAAAGGAGTTGCTTGTTTTAGCCGTTAAGCTGCTGGCAGCAGGGTAGGCAAGAGGAACGATGATGGGAACCTCGGAAGGGAAGGGAAGAGAAGGGAGAGGCAGTCAGAGGATCAAAATCTGGAGGAAAAGTATGTTAAAAACAAATGAACTGAAGAAAGAACTTGTTGTTGGTGAAGCTGATCCTTCATGCCGCCCTGCTATCTTGTAAAAGGAGTTTTATTTACCTTTTAGTGGGAGTCCTGGGAGGAAACTATTAAAGGAACAGGCTCGAGGCAGTTTGTGTGGATGTGTGTACAGGCATATGCGTGARCGTGTGTGTGTCTGTGCGCGCAGGGCTGTGTGTTTCCCCCATCCCTTTTACAAGGGCCAGTTAGGTCGCAAGGTTAAAGCCAGGGGGGACTTATTTTGTGTTGTAAGAATTTTTACAAAGTGTAAAGGATCAAAGTAATTAGCTAAGGGTGAGAGCCCAAGACTGTCAGAGAAGTAACGCAGTCCCTGCCCAGGAGCCTCGGCTGCGGCAGGCCTGACCGACACACCGTATATCAGCCATAAGGTACCAACGGGTCTAAGCAGCACAGGGCGTGCTGCTAGATATGAGACTTGTAAGGAAGAAGAAAGACAAAATTTTGGATGGAACAACTGGAAAAGGTTCCATAAATATGGCCAAATGAAGCACAGGAGCTTTTAGGTGTGACTATTTTAAAGCCAGCTGTCTGCTGCTACTTGGGCTGCCAAACCATGCTGGCAGTCTTTGGGGAGCAGGTCACTGCTTCCCGCTTCCAGCTGGCCTGGAAAGACTATCAGCAAGGGAGTCGGGGCTCTCAGGCCCTCAGTTTGGCCTTTGAAAGCACATGAGTGAAAAGGAAAGAGGGCCGTGGGCGATGAAGGATCAACATCAAAACAGCAGGTCCCAGCTAGAAGGTCAAAGCTACCTGCAAGTGTTTGCCAAGCCCTTTATTACTCCATATTGTTGTTTCCCAGGCCGGCGCCTGACTGCCTGTTGCTCTTGGGATGCTGTCCTGATGCCATCAAAGTCAACAGTGCTGCCACCAAAAACGACAAAGCCAGGACAAGTCTCTATCGTGTCTGAGCAGGGAAACTTCTCCTATTACATCACTGTCCTGTGCTTCCTGGTCCAAAGGAGTAGATCAAGGAGCAGCTGAGTCACTGGCTTCCAGATCCCCAGAGCAAAGGGCTTTACCTCTTTAAGCCCCCATTGCTTATCTTGGAAAAGAACCTTTGATGACATAGATCCTCTATGTCTATTAAAGTAGCTCTGGTTTTTATTCCTAGAACGACAGTGGTATATGGACACAGTATTCACTTCACAGCAAGAAAATCAATTGTTATTTATATTGTACAATCTGTCTGGTAATCTACTGTTCCAAGCCCCTCCCCCCCCTTTTTTTCCTATGGTACAGACAAATATCCGATCTTCAGAAAAATATGTTTAACACAGGCTGTTAGGGAGAAGTATAGGGATGGGATAAGATCTCTAGCCAAAGACACTTCTCTACCTCTGCATGACTCCCTCTGCTCTAGGGGTGGTTTGTATGTGTGAAAAGGCAAACCACAATGAAAATATACCCAGACTACACCACTGGGGAGCCTCCAGGTCCCTGGATCTCTCCCTCATTTTTGGTTGGTAGCGGGAACCGAGAAGAATGGATTGTGCCGGTCTTGGAAACAGAGACCAAGATCTTCCAGGTGACCGTAAAAGAACGTGCTGGGGTTGTACACTTCACCTGGCCAGGCCACCAGATCCCTCCCATCCCACAGATTCACTCGATACAAACAACACTGGCTGCCATCGTTAGAATTCAAGGAGATATGAAGGTATTACAGAGTGAGAGCGGAAACTCTAGCTATCTCCCTATCATGGCTAGTGATAAACTGTACATCCTCTTTACTCGGAGGGCTGGGATGGTAGAAGAAAGAGGCATTTCTACACCCTGTTGCTGCTGTGAGAAAAAGAGATATTTACACATGGAAAAGTTTCTTTTTTAAACTACTGCATTAGTTTTATTAACTGTTAGCAATCTACATTTCACCTCTCCTCCCCAAATTGCGTTCGTCTCTGTGAGAGAAAAAAAATTAGTTGCCTGACCACAACTTTGGCTCAGAGCCTTCTGCTGTCTCCAGTCCCTGCTAGGATGAGTTAGTGCTTTGTAGATGTTATTGATCTCCAGACACAGCTCGTCTGGCTGCATGGTCCTGGTGTCTCCTATCCTGCGCCGCTCCTCCCACCTGAAAGCTGCCTTCCCTTGGCGTCCCCCTACTTTCGAGCTTCTCTGGGATGCAAAATGTACAGCTGGCAGGTGTGGCTCCACGATGGCCTGCAGCCATTTATCACACAGTTCTCAATAAGCTAATAGCCCTAATGTGTGAAAATTGATTTCTGGGGTGAATGCAAAAGTCTCAGTGATTTACACTCTATTTCCAATTGATGAGGCTCAATTGATTTCAACGAGTACTAAAATATTTACCATAGTGAAAGGCAGGGGGAGGGTGCATGGGGAAGGACTGGGAACAGGGTCATCATTCAAAGAGAGACATCTCAGTGGCGCTTGTAAACAGCACAGTCAGCCCGTGGAGGGGCCCATCAGGAAATGAAGCATTTCATGTAAAAGAAAAACAACTCGGTCAGCACTAAGTTGTGAGAAGAAGGAAAGCAGTGACAGACAAAAAAAAAAAAAGGAAAAACTCCTGGGCCATTTTTGGGAGAAGCAAGTGAGAAGGAATGGCATTCAGGGGATCTGAAATTCTGTGAGGTCACCACCTCTGCCAAGCTTGCGGAGCAAAACATCCGTTGTTACAGGGGGCAGGATTTTGGTGTCAGGCAGACTTTGATGCTGTAGACTGAGAAGATACAGACACTGAGCTCATCGATTGCTCCTGTTATGATGAAGTGTCCTAATGTGCCAAAGGAGCCCACCATCTAGAAGAGGAATTACAGCTGACAAGGTGTCCACACTGCCTTGTGGATCTTCAGCCCTTCCCCCTGTGAAATGACATGAGGAATCCGACTGAAGATGCCTCCATGGCAATACAAGGAATGAGAACCTCTTCGCCACATTTCTTTCAGCCTAGCTAGAAGTCTTGCAGGGTGAACTCCTCCCTTGCTCTCCCAGCTGTGTCAGCTAAGCAGGAATTCAGTGCTGAGTAACCAGCTAAGTCGTATCTGAACCTGGGGCTCAAACCTGCAGGAGAGAGTAGCGCTCACTAAGAGAGATAGGCCTATAGTCTTGGGCTCATACTGAGAAGTACCATGTTCAGGTTTATGGGATCAAATCTTGAACACCCAAAGCTTGCAAAAAATGAGGGTACCTGCTTAATATTACATAATGGAAGAAATGCAGGCACCTGCTTAGCATTACACTACGTGAGCCATCTTGCTGAGTGGTTTCTTTAGGACACGGCTGAGCACCACCATCTGCTTCTTCAAGCAATTATCGCTATGACTCATTCTTGTCATAAAAAAATGACTTACTGAATTTGACCAGTACATCACCACCATTCTGAACTTCAGCACTTCTTCCTCCCTTGCCTTTCCAGATAGGACTGAAAGACTGAAGACTCTAATGGGCCTATATTCATCGAAGCAGGACTTTCTCATCCAAACCCCCTCCATACCCAAAGAGCGGTACAATCTGCAAACTCTTACCAAACCTGCCAACACTTTGAGGCCTGTGTCCTTCCTTAGAACCAGATCTGTTCTCCTTCACCTTCCCACATTTAGTGCTGATGTCAAAAAGCTGGACAGCAACCACAAGTAGAGTGTGCTGAGTTACTTTTTAATGGCAAATTTTAGTTTGACATTGTCACAGCAAGATATGTTCTAATCACAGTCCTCCAGCTTTGGTGCGAGCTAAGATTTACCATGAGAGACACCGCCTTATAAATCCCCTGTCCTCTTGGAGCAACATCCCTGGGAAAGCACCTTCGACGCTGTGTCCTGCCAAGGCCAGTTTGAACTCCAGCAGGCTTCACCATCTGAGTCACATCTGAGCTCCATGACAGCAAGGCTATGTTAGAGGCTACTTTGAAACCAAGGTCCAGCGAGCTTCCTGAATGCCTGGCCACAGCCACTACCTGCTCTGGAAGCAAAACCTCTCCAGATACAGCTTCCCAAGCTCATGTGCTGATATTTTCCAGAGCCCCACAGAGAACATATTACTCTTCTCCCCAGTCTCTCCTTTCACTTGAGCTTGAATCAACAAATGCAGCTTTCAGCTCCCACTGATCTTCCCAAGTGATCCTACCCTTCCCCTATTTATCAATCTTCCCTTCTCCTTCCCTTCCCTTGCCTCTGTAGGGTAAAGTTCCTATTTACCAGATCAAAGGTTAGCTCCTGTCAGACCAAAATCTTTGAAGTATTTCTCAGCAGCTAATCATTTCCAAGTTTGGAACTGCCCCCAGATCTCTGTCTCTGTCATTCAAGAGAGATTCAGCATAGAGGCTCGCGAGCATTTCACAGCAAATGCTGGAAGACAATCTTTGTTAGCAGTGCACTCAAGAAACCAAGTTCAAATCTACATCTAGGTGTGAAATGACCCATAGTTACGGAGCTGATTTATCAACAGGGCAAGGGACAGGTATGTCAGGCACTTTCACCCATCACACACTTCCCATCAGGACTGGGCAAGGGGGAAGTGGAAGTACTGCCCCTATCACCGCCTCATAATCCTGTCTGCACCGGGATTGCATCAGCACCTGTAAATGTCACAATGTTCAGTCCATATTTCCAGGTCAGAGCCAACATATGGAGCCAGTATCCCCAGAGTTCTTGAGTTTATCTTGTTGTGATCTATCCCAAGATCTTCTCTCAGTAAGTGGTGGCATATTTCCTCCATGTGTCTGTCTTCTCTGAATTTTTGAAGATGCTGGCAAAAGCAGCAATTTATCTCTCAGCATCCATCTCCCCTCACTGCTCATCACCATGATGACAAAACACTCTGGGGACTATGAAACAGCAATAAATGAACAAAGAATAAATTCAGCTGAAAAAAAGCCCTTTTTCTACCAACTTCCCAATACAGCAATGTTAGGAACAAGATCAGGAGTATGACATGCACCAAGCTTAACGTACTGCGTGTCAAGACATAACACCCTCCCCAAATCAACTGCATTAGCCTACTTGTAGATGTAGTGCCAGGTCCTCAGCTGATGAAGCTCAAGACAACTTTGTTGAATGACACCAGATGAGAATCTACTTTATACACATCTGTTTAATCATTAAAGGGGACAGTCAGATTAGGACAACTCTTCAGCTAATGCAAAGCAACAGAAACCAACGGAGCTGTCTCAGGTTATAGAAAGTGACTGGTTGAAACTTTAAACTTAATTTTAAAAATCCTTTGCAACTCCCAATCTGCCAGCTGCAAAGGAATTCACTGACCACTATTTATGTTATCTACCTTTGTTATTCTGCTCTTCTTGGAAAGTGCAAATGGAAACATCAGCTTTGCTTTTCAGTAGCTCTACTTTCCTGCCTTAATGTACTGCCCAGTCTGACAGCTTAGTGTTGGGGCTGAACACTCAGAGCATCACATTGCCAGGAAAATCTTTATACTAATACTAAAACCTAGCCCTTTACTTCCCAACGTAACAAATAGATACAAATGCTGCCTAGGCTGTTTCCTTCACATCCTGGCATTCTGTGGCAAATCCTTCAGTGGGAAGGAGTGATTTGCCTAAGCAAAAATACTTCTTGTTGCTAAAAAAACAGTCTTGTTAGAATATTTGCTATTCTCATTTCACTTCACTTGAAATGGCAGGGAAGGAGGTGAGAAGAAGAGATAGCAATGCTACTGCCCAGTGAATTTTGGTCAGCTTCAGCAGCGATGAGTTCAGTATAAGAGCTGATCTTCTTACTCACTTTCTGATTTTCCAGTTCCCTATTTTAGATAATTCCTTACTCTTCTCAGTCTATAAACAATTCAAATGATCCCTCTGTTGCAAATTCAGGAGATAAGGATGTGCTGAAAAGAAGCAAACCAATCTACAATGACACTCACGCATTTAGTGGGCAAAAGCAAAAGAGAGAGTTTAGACTCCAACATTCCTTTTTTCTCTGCCACTGACGTACTCTGCAACGTCTTGGCTGAGTCACTTCATCAGTCTCTGCTTTATTTCACCTTTCCAACAAGGTACAAAGATGTTGCACTTGGAGAATTTGGTACAGTAAGATCTCAGCAGTGTAAAGTAGCATTAATTGTTATTCACCTCCACAAGAAGATGACGTAGTATTTAATCAGCAAATGTCCCCAAAGACATTTGAGCTCTCTAGGTGAAAAATGATATGTAAGTGCAAAGTGTTTTTTAGAAATACTGGAAATACATTTTATAAATAATGAAAGAGGAGAAACTTTCATTTTAGACTATGTCTATTCCTCTGGCCATCCCCAGTCCCCTTTCTCTTGCTCATTCTGCATAGCTGTATACAAAATCAGAATCCAATTTCAGCAAATCCTATTGACTGTCTCCTGTCACTCACCTGATTAAAGGTTCCACTTACTTCCAAATGGTTAGAGCCAGGACTCTGAGCCATTCATAAAACTCGTATTGAAGGATTAGCTTTCACAAACTTTGCCTTAATGATTATGCATTCTATTGATCAGTGGGGGAAACTATAAAAATTGACACCAGAATAAACTTTGAAGGACTGCTCTCGCTCAGCACAACTAGGATCAATTTGAATCGACCGGGATGATAGGGAAGGGGGGAAAAAAACAACCTCTCTCCATTAGCTGGGTGTAATCCTGATCAGCTAAATGTTTAAGTTCTTTTCTGTCCGTCTCTATTCGACTGCTGAAATCCCACAGGATCTCAGTGCGATGCAGATTATCAGACCCTGAGGTTAACTCTCTAAGACGCATTGGTGCATGTTCATTCCACCTTTGCTCCACAGATAAGCCCTCATTCATGACGGCTTTGATGTTGAGATATTGTTATCCCCATCCCCCAAATAAAAAAAATGAAACACACCAAAATGATTATTTTCTTCATGGAGGAGAATAGGCTTTAGCCACCGATAACAAAAAGGAAACAGTATGTTAATATGACATTCATTCTTAAGGCCAGCTAGGAAAGCCCCTTGGAATTCTCTTCCAACCCCTTTTTAGCCAGCATATGTATACATTCAGGTATCCAACTTCGGCTAGCCTGCCCTAAATAGGAAATGACTACGGAGAGATGTGCCCAAAAGTTTGACTCTTTTTCTAAATGTTTTACTTGTTTTAATAAAAGAAAAAAAAATCTTCTTCCCATAAACCTTGCCTCTCCCAAATCCTTAGATCATCACAGCTGCAACAGTGATAATGATTTCATTCCATTTAGATACGTAATTTGTCATTAAGCAGACTGTTTTCCAGCTTCTAACCAGAATGCAGATATACCCATATACAACTGCATTTCAACAGGCAACTATAGCTTAGCTGAGAATACCCATTTCCAGTTCTTCGTATTCCTTGTATTTTACTGTCTGATCACAATCATCCAAATTTCATTTCAACATACGATCATCATCAGCTCAGCTCACCTGCACATTCAGCATTGCCAGCTCATGGTGCTGAAGGTGAAACACCAGTAGTGAAGACTGGTGTGTGATCTTCCCAATGTGTTTCATTTCCAACGCATGCAGAGGATGCAAAGCAGGAACTCCGCGAGAGGTTTTACATTAAAATCGGCACCCAAAATTTGACTAACAATCCACATAAGCAGCTGTCCTATTCCAAGGAGCAGGGATAGGATCCAGTTCAGGGAAGAAGATGTTTTTAATCACAGAAGGAACCTTATCTAGAGCCCAGCCTTCATGGCCACTGGAGCCCAGTTCGAGTTTACATTACGCTAAGATATTTTCCCAGATTCAATACCAGGTGGTCACTGAAATCTAGGTCTCCTTTTTACTGTGAGACTATTCACAGAATGAGTGATCTGTTTTCTCTTGTTTGACATCATACATACTTTATTACAAGGTATCCCAGGCAGATCAGCAAGTATGAAGGGACAGGTGATCAGAAAAGAAACTTGAGAACGAACTGTAAAAAAGGCCAATTTGAAGAATCAAGACTTTTCTAATGAAATGGGCTGGCTAGGATAGAACTTTCCATCAAAACATTTCTAGGGTTACAGAAATTAGGGAACATTTGAATAGGATTCATCTCAGCTAATCTTAATTGTCTGAAAGTGAGGTCTACCCAGTGTAATCACCCAGGATCTCTGCAGAACCAAAGGCAACAGGCATCTCCAGGAGGCAACACAACCCTTCTGTTCCTAACACCTTTCTGGGGATGAAGTGGCTCACCTCCTATCTAGTGAACACCAGGCACCATCTCAGAGTAACAGGCATTAGTCATCTCTATAGATGCAGAAAGAACCAGAAGTATGGTCAAAACAGCCAGCCAAGGACCACGTGATGAACACGGATAATGTTCAAAAATAATTCTCTGATGTCTTCAAAGACACAGGAACAACAAAAGAACAAAATGATCGACTCAATAAGAAGATTTTGATCAGCCCCAAAGATAAAATCAAAAGTAAAGCTGATAACAGGAAAAGGCTGACCACTGTGGCTTAAAGTAAAACAACGGATGGATTAGATTGATCAGAAGGTACAGCCAGACTTATTCAAATTAGAAGTTAGATGCTTAAAAGTCATGGCAATTAACCATTACAACAAATTGCTAGGAGAAGTTGTGCATCATCTATTTTTGAAAGTTTGGGTGCTTTTCTGGAAGATGTGTCAGCCAGTTATAAATAAATGGACTCAAATGTACTGGCTTGCTGTGCAGAAGAATTCAGACCAGATGAAACATCCCTTTGACTTTAAATTCTTCACATCTATGAAAAGAGGTTTATTCTCATGTTTGCAACAGAAAAGCCATGTAAGTAAAAACATCTCCTGATCCACACAATTCAAATAAAGGCATAAAATGAAAACTTTATATAACACTTCAAAAAAATACGAACAAAAGCTATCATAAATAAGAATAATCTCTGTCTTAACTGCATACAATTTGGCAAGTAAAAACCAAGCCAGTGTCATTTAATACACCCTTTGATTGTTATATATTTCAATAAGTGCTGTATAGTACTTATTCTGCTCCTGAAGTGTTCTAAGGAACAGTTTCTGCAAGCTCTCAAAGTGATGAATTTAGAGTAGATGACATTCTCATTTATATTTGGAGAGCTGAAAGAATATATGGAAAATCGTTAAGTTTTGCAGCGAACCAAAGAAACAAAGCTACGGTTGAACTTAAAAAAAAAAAAAAAAAAAAAAAACAAAAAAAAAAAAAAAAAAAAAAAAAAAAAAAAAAAAAAAAAAAAAAAAGTAATGATACTACTAACAAAAGTGATCCATAATGGATGCAAGTTGAGTAAAGATGACTTAATTGCTGATCCAAGGAAAATAAAAGCAATAGCTGAAGTGTTCGCTTCACAAAGCAAAGCAGATAGAAAGAGATGTATGGGGATGATAAACTGATTTGGCAAAATTCACTCCAAATCTATAAACGGTCAATAAGTCCTTGTGGAAATTGTTGGAATATGAGCTTGCTGGCATTGGGCAAAAAGACATTAATAGACATCTAAGTGGTTAAAATCATTTATTAACAACGCAGTTCTAAAATATTATGGCATGACTAAGCTGGTTGCATTGAAAGCACTGCTCCGTGCAGACACAAAGTATCTGTCAGACTTTTAAAGTCGTTCCCGAGAGTGCATCTTGTCCGAGCTCAATACCGTCCTCGGGACAGCACGGGAGCGTGCTGACGCAGCACACCAGCTTCCCTGGGCCTGGGCCTTTTCTTTGGCCCATTCGTCAGTAAGAAGCAAGATGGATGTAGGCTAGGGTACGAGTTTCGTGGGGATCCAGCTCACACAGAAACAAAAATCCTTCTCACACCAAGTGGCCGTTCTGTATCAAACTCTTTTGGGGACCTCAAGAGCTCTCAGACTTTGAGCCCTGAACATATTTTCTGTTTCAAATCGTTCCTTGGCTATTCCCGGCTCACCTCACCTCAATCTACTGAAAAATATCCATCCAATAAAGAGCTGAAACGGTGAACGCTGAACTAAGCGGCAAGCTAACCCCTCCGGGCTCTTATCAACGCCACTGAATCATCCTGACCGAGAAGGAAAGTTGGTGGGGAAGGATCCCAAGGAGAGGCTGCGTTTGAGGTTTTGGGACATCAGCAGATAGTGGGGTGAGTATTTATCTTTCTAAAGAGCAACAAGGAAAAAAAAGTACATTCCCTCTGCAGTTGCCAGTGATAATGGATGCTGTGTGAGCTAAAAACCCAGCAGTTAAAAGCTACATTTATTATCACTCTATCTCACACCAGCAAATTTATGATCCCTTCCAGACCTAAAACATCAAAGCAGAGCAGGAGTCACAGCCTTTTCAGACTGTTATTTTTTTTTCTTCTTCTTTTCACATAGATTGCTTTATTTATTTTTTAAAAGGAGGTGGGCATTAAAACCAAAATCTGACCTTTGATCCCCTGAGGCAACTCATTACTTACAAGGGCAAATAGGGAGCTGAAAGTTTTTCCTGCATGAAACCGTAAATAATTCTTACATACGTCCACAAATCACTCTAGGTTGGTAAAGTAAATAGTAATTGGTGGGTTTCTCCCTAGAGGCAGGTCTGAAGGGGGCTGTAGATTAGAGTTAGGGATTTTTTGTTTTAAAAAATACCTTTACAAAACATTTTTCCCCCAGCTCAGCGCTCCAGATGCTCAGGTAATAAGGGAAGTTTTGGAGGTGCGTGCATGGTAGGATTGCGGGGAGGGGACAGGCTTGCCGTTTTCCTTGATGTTTAGTAATTTCTCATGTCGGAATTTAAGAGATTCACAACTCTAGGGCAAAGGGGAGTAATAAAAAAATTAAATGCCRCGTATGTACAACAGCCTTCTCCGTGCGTTATCAGCAAGGCTGAAAGAAGGGACCTTCTTCCCATCTCCTCCTGAAGAAGTAGCTCTGCTGATTAGATGGAAGAAGCAGCAGACTGTTGTCTCCCTGCCGCCCTTTTTAATGTGACCCAGTTGCTAGAACAAAACACGACGCACATGGGGTCCACCCGTTATCAGCTTTCACCGCTAGACAAATTTCAACGAGAACATCTGAAGTCTACCAAAGTTCAAATCACTCATCAAGCATCACCGTTTCATCCGTTATGAAAATGATTCTATTCAAGCATGATCGCACCCGGATATCTAAATTAATTATCTAAATACCTGTGCGTGCTAGCAGAATATAGCTCTTCCAGCAGACCAGCGAAGAGGGTGAGAAAGCTGGACCAGTGAGACCCGCCAGTCATCAAAACAGCATTATCCAGGGGTGCATCGTCACAGCGCAGTGACTTTCTCTTAACGGAAAATTGTTCGAGAGGCTGCTGAGAACATGCCAACGGGAAGCTGGCAAACGCAGAGCCGCTCTGAGCAAAACACACCGGTCCCAGAAAAACGGATGTGCAACTGCTAYGCTTTGCTGAGGAGGAAGGCCCGAGTCACGAGGATAAAGATAAAATGGAGGAGGAAACTGGGTGTTCACAAGCGTGATTGACACGTTTCTACCTGCACAGACTGACTACAGCCAAACACTGTTATTCACAAGGAGGAAAGCGGTCCCAAACCTCATACTATTTCCAAGAAAAGCTAGGGGTCATAAATCCGTATTTAAATTGAAACAAATGGCCTGACTTTCAGCCAGCCTGAGCACAACGCATTGAAGGTATTGATTAAGACATGGGATTTTCTGCCTGGCCTCTGACTTCTCTGAAACCTTCAAACTCCAGTGCTAAAGCCACATGGAGTTTCATCTTAGATATGTCTGAAACTCCTTACGTTTACCTTCCAGCCTCCTCCAGCCCCAAGATCTGCAGCACCTGGCAGCTAGTGCAAAATAAACCCATGGATCCTGCTGAGGACCCAGAAGATGTTACAGTAAAACATGCACGAGTTGCGCTAACCACCACCTTTGAACGCAGCCTCCTTCATTACACACACTAAACCAGACATAGTTGGGTATATAAAATTGCAATGACCTGCACGACTGAAAATCAGAGCAGCTGGAGCCCATGGTGTTTCCAGCTCTCTGACCTACAGCTTTCCCCGCAAAGACACCCTGGGTTGGGAATGGCAAAGCCATACGTGAAGCTGGTCCTGAACTGCTGCAGTTGACGCACAGAATTACTAAGGCAGAACAAACCAAGCACGAGGTTACTTTTAATAAGCCAGGCTGAAAAATATCCATTCAGTGTGTGCTTCACAAGGAGTTCAGCTATCCCTGCTGAAATAATGGCAATCCAGGCCTTTATTTTTTACGTATATAACAAATGATTTACTCTCCATCTCCCAGGGAATCGGGAAATTGTTGCTATTCCCAAACAGGGAACAGAGGCAAGGAAAGAAGAAACACCCAAACATCAGCCTAGAAGCCTTTGGCAGAGTAGGAAACTGAACTCACCCCTCCTTTCTGAAATGCAGTTCAGCTTCTTAAAAAACAGCCCATCACTGCAACCCTGCCGTGCCGCAGAGACATGTACTTGTCTTCTGCAGGGCTCATGAGCATGAACTCGGCAGCTAGCAAAAGGTTCCTGCTGGCCCAGGCTCAGATCCTGTCTGGACTCAGGGAACAGGTTTCTGGTTTCAAAAGGAGCTGAGCCGAGGTTGCTTTCCATCAGTTGCAACCGTTTTAACAAAACTGAGAGATTTTTCTCCAGCAAGTAAAGCCATAAATCAGGACATCTCCTGAGGTTCTTTTTTTTCTTCTTCTTCTTTTTTTTGTAGTTAGTGTGCCCTCCCTCCCCTTTCCATCCCTCCAGACTTACTTCATAAACATTAGCTTTCAAGCATCTCTTCCCCCAGAGGACATATCATAAACATCATGTTAAATATTTAGAACAGGAAACCACCTCACTTTTCTAGCTACATAAAAGCTATCTTGGGAGGGTGCACTTTCTGTTCTTATGTCTTTTATTTATTTATTTCCCAGTGCAGAACTTTCAGGATTCAGGGAGCTTACATTTGCCAGGGACATTTGACAAGAGTGTTAAAAAGTCCCCCTGAACCTTGGAAAAGGAAAATGGCCCCTGGATACTCCAGAGACGGCTGGTAGCGTCTCAAAAGCATCCTGCTCTTGCAGTATTTTTGCAGGCCTTGGATAGACACTGCCGTATGACTGCAGAGCTCGGAAGAGGGACTGAACAATAACAAACTACGGCCACTTTGCTGCACTCCCAGCATCCACTTTAATGTCTAACTTTCAGCTTGTTTACCTTAACTTTCCGGAGTGTCCCCAAGAAGCATTGATTGAGTGGGTTGCGCATGCAGCAAAGATATTTAATAATGGCCAAGTATTAAACAACAACAAGTCCTCCTCGCGCTCAGTTGTAAACACTGGTTATTCCAGGCTTGACTCACAGCCGGTTGGAGCCAAAGGTATATGGCACAAAAGTGACTTTTTGATGACTTCAGCTGAAGCAGGATCCGTCTGCATGTGATATGTCCCATGCCCTCACCCCAGCTGGATTTATTTACTCAGCTCCAAGGCTTTAAGCAATTACAAGAGTCCAGCCCCAGGTTCAGGATGGCCTCTCCTCAGTCGGACCATCACTCTCATCTGTCAGACAGACAGGACAGGACCTCAGGACTCCAGCCACTTCTAACCCTTCTTCGCCTCACCCAAAGGTGATAACCCTCAAGCACATATTGGGCTGTCCTCTCATTCTCCTCCTTCCCTCCAAAAGGCAGTGGCAGCAGCCTGGGGCTCTTCAGGTCCATGCTCACCTAAGACATGAGTCTCCTCTCCTCCCTGGCATTACTGGGACAGACCCCAGCAGTAGCTGCAGGCTCCAAGCCAGCTGCGCTCAAGAGAGCATGCATCTGTTTAACTGTTGGCTGCACAAACGGTGGTTCCCCTTCATTTGGGGGGAAAGGGAGGGCCAGATGGGAAGACTTCACAGGCTGAGCTCAGTTGGGTCATGCCGGTCTGGGCTGCGAGGCAGTCGGGGCAGGGACTCTGCCACGCTGCCGTAGCAGTGCCGGCAACAGGAGCCCTTCTGGGGGAGCCCCAAGGCATTGCCCTCGCATGCACAATGCACCTACAACACAGGGTAGGTCCCACCCAAACGCCAGACACTTGAACGACCCCAGTTCTTTACATTCTTCCAAGATCTCACAAAATCAAGCCACAGACAGAGCAGATGTAGGTCTCCCATACAGCGTGACCCTGTTGCCATTCACACCACACCGTCCAGGATTTTATTCAGTCTCCCTTTGATAAATCCCAGCTAGCCCACTGAATCCTCCAGCAAACAAATCCACACCTAGAAACTCTCCCTTTTCAGTTCTGGTCATGCTCCCAGCTATTTGGCATCCTCTTCAGTACTCTTTTGTCTACTTAATGTATTTGCCCATCAAATACTGGCATCTTACCTTGTCCAGGCTGCACACTGCCCATCTAAACTACATCCACCAAACTCAGAATCTTGCCCCATAATTTGGTCTCTGCAGACATTTAATGTTAATTTACTTTCTTCTAAGCTTCTAAATTTTGATAAGAGGCTGCCCAAAACTGGATGCAAGGAGCCACCAAAAGCACCAAAGCCATGGAGAAAAGAAATCAAAGGGCAGTATTGCAGCCCGCAAATTACCTTCTCCTTCCACAGCACATTGCACGTTCACAGTAACTCATTCTCCACCATCACCCCCTTCATCTGCCTGGCTGAAATTCAGTTTGGCATCAGGGGAAGGTAGCGCAACAGTCAGGCAAACCATAATGTTCTGCTTCAGTCTTATTTTTAAGATTTAAAAGGCACAAAGGGCTTGATGCTGGCTTTTCAGACATGGACAAATCTCACCCATCATACACAGTTGAACCAAATTTTAAATGATGCAAAATCCTTGCCAGGTATGCATGCACGAGAAAGAAAAAACAAAGAACATAAAGATTTACAGATTGCTTAAAATGCACTCATTCTAAACCGTGAGCTGCTCCTAAGAGCACTACCAGCCTGACTGAAAAGTTGCACATACATTAAAAGAAGGACTCATTCTGTCGGAACGAGGCCCCGTTGTATTGGGATGAGCACTTTAGTGCAGATCGACAGACAGAACACGGTAAACTGCAGGGTGTTAGTTCAGTTCCTCATAACAACAATAATGTTAAAAGCGCTAAGCCTTTCAATTATGCGTTTAAACTAAGAAGGATTTTTTAGGCTCTAAGGACATAGGGGACGATAGCAGTGCACTTCTCTCCATGTCTACACCTAACGCATCCCAATGAACTACATCAGCTGGTCGCTGTGTCAGGGCCACGACTCCTGGCTACCCCAAACTGTATCACGTCAAAAGACAAAAGCAGTCATCAGAGTAAAAGTTCAATCGATAGATATTGTGCAAGGGTCTAGATCTTCGTCAATAGTTTGAGTGTCCAAAATTCAAGATGGCCAAACAGAGCTGAAAATCTCTTTATAAGAACAAATCCCCTTGCCATAGTCTTAGTTTTTCCTGCTTTTAGTCAGGCTAGAAATGGGGAGAAATATTACTCCATAACATTAAAAGTGTGTCCACTTCCACTAAGTCAGAAGTGAGATCATGAATAGAAGTGTGCGAAAATAAAATGAATGAACATTAAAAAATAACTACAGATCATATTTTGTGATCATTTTGTTTTAGGCAAGAAGGCCGAGGCTGGTTCTAATTTGAACCTAACCAGTTGGCCAGGCCCTACCTTATATATTATCTTTGGAATGTGAGTCATTTTGTTGGCTTAGTTATTTCTTCTTCTGTAATATGGCACTCCTGACTACAGTTTATGTGGGAGCTATTTTTATTGGGTAGCAGTGAAAGGAAGTGATGGATAGAGCTGGTTGGGAACATTTCAACAAAACATTTTTTCATCTGAATTTCCCAGTTCCTCCAATGTGAAGTTGTTCACACTGAAATGGTTGGTTTCAGTCAATTTTTTATTTGGAAACAAAACTAGAAAAAAAAAATCAAAATCGTCTCTAAAATTTCTAAACAAAAAACTTCCATTGCTTCAGTCAAAATGATTTTGGTTTGAAATTTTTGTAAAGAAGAAAATTAAGTCAAAATGGAAACAAAATACTATTTGAGAAAGACCAGACAGGCCTGAAGGCAGGCACCATCCAAAGCACGCAAAGCTGAATTCAACCCCTGGATAACTATCTACTTGATGTTCTTCCCTTTAGATTTTAAGTTCCTGAATATTTCCAAGGCTTTGGCTTTTCATCTCAGTTCAGAACAGTGGCTGCTTTTTTCACAGCCTCTTCCAGGTTTTTAGGAACATTAAAACTTTCTATTTAGCAGTACAAGCAGAGCACTCTACGGGCATGGACTTGGGAAGGCAAAATCCTTGAAATGCTTCCTGGTCAGGGTCATCTTGGTATTGTAGCATGCAGTCCCTACATCATGTGGTGCAGTCAAATGCAGATGGTAAACCACATGCTGGAAACCTACCAGTCCCAGGTGCCCACAAAAGCCAAAAATTAAAAGGGTGTATCCTCAATGGATGACCAGCCACTCCTGAGACCCTGCCTTTCCCTGTGGGGTTTTCGTAACAGCTTTCAAAAGCACGGCCAGCTCCATCTTAAGCAAAGCTGGCCAGTGATCTAGGAAACTCTTCAATTATAGATGAGCACCAATAAACAGCCAGTGATTTGCTGGAAATTATGAAGTATAAATAATTGAGAAGCAGGGAGTTGGACCAGAGGCACCCTCCTCTCTTGCTGATTCGCCTTAATGCATTTCCTTGATGCAACTCCCTGCTGTGTACCTAACGCTGCAGGGAGCAGCAGCATAATGGCCCTTGAAGAATATGCTGACCTGCTTGTACAGAGTTATAAATATGCGAGCATCTACCAAATTGAAAGGTGCAACTAAGGAAAGGGGGTTAACTCACCAGGTCCTAGTCTCATCCTACTTCCAGTATGGAAATCAGTAATTTTACTGGAGTATGTAGGGGTTCTCCAGCCCCAGTGGAGAACAGTCTGGCAGCGTCTCACATGAAAGAACATAAGCACTTACTTGCTGCTGCTTCTTCATGGAGTCATTAAACAGGAGACTCGGTTACTGCAGCACAGGAGGTTGCCCTTGGTCATTTAACAGGCTGACACTTGGAGCCTTCCTGTGAGAGGGAAGAGTTAACTTGGGAGCTCCTGATCTTCCAGCCTGGATGAACAGGGCTTCAGCCAGAGCTCCTCCCTTACCGCAAAGGGAAAATATCTTCTGGGAAAACAGAGCAAAATTTTCGCCTTCAAAACATTCTACAGTTTGTGAGTTGAGAAAATTGTAACAGAGCTGGTAATTTCTTTCTGTCCTGCTGGGTCAAAGATAATGAAAATATCCAAGTGGACGTACACCAAAGACCTCAGAGGACACTCATCGAGGCTCAAGACCACCCCTCCCATTGGGCTGGTGGATGTGGCAGAGGACAGTGCAAGAACCCATCACGTTCAATTATGGACAATTCTAAGAGAATTTTCTTGTTAATATCCATCAGCTCATAGTTATTTCATACCTTGAAGCTTATGCACTTTTGAACTTGTTTAATATAACTGTGGATGCTGTCATGATCCGTATAGAATCCTTCTTATTCTAAAAATTAAAGTCTCATTGATACTTTGTAGCAACGGTTCCCATAAAGTAACAAAGCACTGGGTCATAATCATATTTGCTTTCATGAGCTCTAAATGTGTCTTAACTCTAGTGAAGATCTCTTGGCTCTTGCACTGAAACAGAAATACCCAAACTATCTCAGGTGTAAAAACTGGGAACGGGGAAAGAAAGAAGATGGAACACAGAGAAGAAGAAACCCCATCAGGAGAAGTTTCAGGTAAGACTTTCAAAGCTGCTAAGGAAACCAGAAATTAAGGGATGGAATAAGTGAGATCTGACTTAACTGTCTAAAACTGAGGTGTCTATTTCAGAGCTAATTCGCCTGTATTTCCTTTATAGACTCGGTAAATAAGTAATCCACCTCACTATAAAATAAGTGTCTAAGACCAGTCAGATGAACTGCCCTCTGGAAGTGTCTCACTGTCTCCATTGACTCACATAAAGTGACACTATAATGCTCAGGCTTCGACTTCCAAATTTGAGACATCTAAAGGTAGGTGATACAAACCCCAGCCTGGATTGTCTAAAACCAGAAGAAATTTTGCCAGTTCTATCACAACAGACCTCACCTGGGCAGGTCACTGTGAATGTTATTCTGCATCCCTTGATGACCAGGAAAAAGAAGAAAAACAGAAAGATGGTGTGTGGGGGGAACCCCAGAAAAAGAAGATCCCCAGAAAGTTAGTGGGAGAAAAGGTTGGGGATGGCTACTGCTTTGTTCACAACACTCAGGTCCATCTGAGCCCGCCTTTTTCACCAAGAAAAGCTCAAAAGTGTGGGGATTTTGAGGGATTCCTTAATGCGGCACAGCTAGGCTGGCACGTAAGGAGACAGGATTTCGAATAAGCAGATCGTCAGGCAGGGGTGAACTTAGCCGCGGGGCATAAGCAGGGACTTCTGATTAAAGCAAAAAGATGACATCCTGCCCCCCCTGCCCCCCAAAAGCAAAGCAGGCCCCACTGAYGTCCCCAAAGAGGGCGAGAGGCCCACAGCGAAGCCTGCTATAAGTAGTGAACCATGAAAAAGGATGGGGCAGCCCCAAGAAACGAGAAATCCTGCTGGGCTGAGGAGGGGCCGGGGAGCCGGCAGCGCGCTAGGGCCAAGGCCAGCGTCAGGGCACCGCCGGCTGACGAAGGCCGAGCGGATACCACAGCTCCTAGCGTGTAAGATCTAAGTAAACAGCGTGAAGGGACGTGGAGCCGGGGCTCCCCATGCAGATTTTGCTCCGTTACGTTTTCCGAGCTGTTTTTTCTCTTTTCACTCCCAGCTATGGAAGACGCCAGAGCTGTTAAATATCAAGCGTGTAAAATGGGAATCCCATAAGCTGGGGGAATGGCCGGGATTCAAGGATATGTCCAGAGTAGAGAGAAAAAAAAATTGTAAAGAAAAAACAAGAAAGAAGCAAAAATAAGCACAGAGACGTGGGGGGAGGAGGTGGAGGCGGGGGGAGAGAGCAGGCCCGCAGTTTCTCATCAGCTGCTCCCAGGTTTTTCAYGTCACAGCTTAATGGCACCAGGATTATTATTAATTACCGCTCTTACACTTGGTCCCAAGCACCTATAAGGAACACAGGCCCTTTTATGCCAGCTCCCTGGGGGACAGGGGTCCCCCTGCTCGCTCCCTTTGGGCCCCACGTGCCCGGCCTAAGGCGGGATGCAGGCTCCAAGGCCGGATGCAGCCACCAACGGAGAGGGGAGACGCGCCTGCACCGCTGTGGTTTGAACGCTGTGCCAAAGACTCCATCCCGCTCCCACTAAATCAGCCCGGTAACTCGGTCATGTTTTCCAGAGTGGCTACAAAGCCCTTGAAACACAGGACTTCTCCTGTTGCAGCCTCAAACCTCACAGCCTACATAGGGAGTATATAGGCTGCTGTCCCACAGGCTGAAGTGGGAAATCCCAGATCCTCCGCAGTTGCAGGGAGTAGGTATGAAGATGCCGGAGGGAGGCAGGAAGGGTCCCGGGATTGCTCCAGCAGCAGTGGCTGGAGGAGGCCAGAAGGAGCAAGGGGGCAGATGGGATCACTCGCTGCTAGAGCCGGTCTCACATTTGAACAGTCGGAAGCTATTAGTGCTCGCACCAAAGGAGCAACCAACGTAGTCAGCAAAGAACAAGCCCCGACTTTGTGCCTGCTCCCGTTTCGCAGAGGGTTTTTCTGTTTCCATCCCTTTCTAGTATCATCGCTTGTGATTCCTAGCTAGGTAATTCCAATTACTAAAACCACCCCTGAATATTTTCCAAAGACATAATGGAACATATAACGTTTTCTCCTACACACTTAGTAACTTACACAGGCCTTGGAGAAGCACAGATTAGGAGAAAATCTCTTGGAAGAGACAGCACAAAAATCAGACAAAAAGCATACTGCAAAGAAGGGTAAACTGGAGTCAGGGCAGCTCAGGTTACTTTTCTAAAGGTTGAGGTGAACTTAAATAAGAAAACTTGTGGTATTTTTAAGCATATGTTACATAAATTAGGTATTATTTTCTGCACTTTAGAGATGGCAGAATTAAGTACAGGGCCAACTAAATGCTTTGCCCAAGATGACAGAAACCTGAGGCAGAACCAAGACTTGAACTCTGGCGCTGTGTGCGCTCATCCTAATAGTACTAATCCCAATGCAGAGCCCTGGAAATCATCAACTTGCCTTCAAAAATCATATTTGAAGCACACTATTGAATTTTAGGTTGAGGATGCCCTTTCAGAAGCATTTTCACTTTAAACATGAGCTTACTTTAAAAAAGTCTACTTAAAAAGACCAAACTCCCCTTCCCCTGCAAAGAAACTGCGGCTCCGAGGCTCTCTAATGAAGAAGTGATCCCAGAAGCTGGCACTTCATAGGCAAACATGCACTTGCACCCTATAGATTTTGCAAGCTTGCAATAAAATTGGAAACACTGTAGATGGGCAAGGTAATCAGAAAGCAAGAAGAAAGCGTCTTTCCCTGTTATTACGGTTTGCTTGGGTTTGTATAGGAAACATTATGCAACAGGATCAGGGCAGGTCGAGGAAAAGCTATTTTCACCCCCTTGGCCAAGAAATACATCAGCAGGTGCAACTTTATTCCGGTCTATCAATAGTCACAGCAAGGCTCCTGCTCTTGCTAGCGTTTCGGTTTCAGCTGCTTTGCTGGATTTGCACAGGTGAATTTGGAGCGCAGTTGCTGCTGCTTCCCAGAGGAAGCCTCCAGCTGGTTGGTCTCAGCACACAAATGACTGTTTTCAGTCCATCAGTCAGTGTCAAATCTCAGACTGAGACGGACACAAAAGTACTCTGAGAAAGCCCGGTGGCTGCAGCACCAACTCTCTGACCAAGTCCAGAGGATTAGTTCTGGAAGGGGTTTAAATCTTGCACAGCAAAATAAGGATGAATGGGAGAGGGGAAATAATCTCTTTATCGTGTCACTAACAAACATGATTTGGAGCCACCTTGTCCCTCACGTTCTCAAATTCATAATGAAGATTTAGGACACAAAGGAACAGTTGAATAGGAAGGACAAGGTGCAGCTAAAATCCACCGAAAAAGGATGAACGATCATGTTGATGTTTAGCAACAAGAAAAGAATCACTCCCTCTTCAAAAAAATGGATCTCTTCCTTACCTTCTCGAAGTCATTCCCCCAGTTTCAGGCAAAAGTATACAAGGAGAAAAGGATATTTTCCCCCCTTCTTTTTGATAAAATAATCCATTCTACTGCTTCAGAAAAGCCGTTATTCATCTTGAACCTGTCCAGCTCTCCCAGTGGGAGCTCCAGATTGATTTACCATCTAATCCAGTTAGTAGCCCCTGCCAACCATGGTACTCCAGCACGTCCCTAATACGGAGGAGGGAAAACATTGTGTATGTACGTGTGTGTGTGTGATAGAGGGTATGTGCATGCATGTATATATGTGCGTAAAGGAAAGGGAAAGAGAGAAAGCAACCAAGAAATTACATTAATTCAAAAGTCCCTTTCTATTCCCATAGCAGAACAAAACATCCAAGCTGTGGAGCAGAGAAGCTCTAGCAAAAGCAGCTAAATAAAGAAAAATGATGCTAACAGCAAGTTAGTATCGACTCTGCAGGTAGKAGTGGGGCATGGAGTTTATCTTGGGCATAGGTGTCATTTTTATCTAAAGTCACTGCAGTTAATTTCTTCCTCATTTCTCCTTATTTAATTATTCACATTGTACAGTTGCTCACCAGGCACCTGACCAGTTGAAAGAGCATTTATTGAGTGATTTTAAGAGACTTTAGTGTATTGAATCATTCATCACAACATTTCACAGCAACCTTCTCAATCTTTTACGTTTCACTGAACTTTCTGGTGGGAGCGTGAAGACAACTGTCTGATGATCCCTGAAGTCCTCAGACAACATATACTGCGGGCAGCCACAGCCGGGCGCCCTATCAATTCTCACACAGTTTTACCACAAAGTCTTGCAATATTCGGTGACAGCCCCGGTGCACCCAATTCTCCTGCCCGCCAGCACAGCTTCTTTGCCTTCCCCTGGTCAGTCGGTTCAGGTGACAAAAATGGTGGCAGATAGTAAAACTGCTGTTGCCACAACTGTCACGTGCGACTCTGGCAGCAATGCCCAGTTCACAGAGAATAAAGTTAGAGTTGGGGGAAAAAGAAAAAAGAACAAGGTCTGATGCTGCCTGTATAATATTACCGTCCCAGTATTTTTGCCTACAGTTCAGTAGCAGTTAAAGCCATTGCTTTGCAGGAGTATTATTGCAGCATTTGGGGCCATGCTTACAAAAAGGCATCACTTTTCCAGGAAAAAAAAAGGCGTTTTTGACAGCTCTACCCCAGGCTTACTTTACCTTGCTAGTGAGACAGGGTGGTTGGAGGGGCTGTGGGACAGAAGCCACGTCAGCACGTGTGTTGTTGCAAGCACTTGGGTTTGTTTCCAATATGGCTTCAAATCAATGGATCGACCCTCCCATCGCTAAGCCCCTGGCACCTGGGGCCTGCTGTTCCTTCACCGAGCGCTGCTGCAGCCCTACCGGGAAGGTACAGGAGCGGAGAAGCCCACTAAGTGGGAAACGAGCAAGTGTCACAGAACAAAATCAATAGCCTGGAGCCAAAGCTGTTTCTCTCCCTTTCCTGTCTCCGATTTGTGTGTGCATGCATGTGTGTGTGTGTGTGCAGCTCCAGGGCTTCTTTTCCTCCTCCATTCCCTTCTTCCCCCGCCACTGCAAATGTTGCGGAGCATGATAATGAAAGCTGGTGTCCAAGCCACCAGACAAGGCCATCACTGCAATCAGAGCAACCGCGAGAGATCGCGCCCTGCAGGCTCATCAAGCTGTCCTGATGCTGGCCAGCCTCGTGCACCTGAAGATGCCAGTCTTGCCCCTCTTCCATTCCTCCTCCTCCTCTTCGGCAGCCCAGGCTCCTCACCCTCCTCCCCTGCCACGCTCCCTTTCTCGCCCTCCCCCTCCCTCCACCGACGCACAGTGCCACAGGAACGCCAGCCCGGGCCACATCCGAGCGCTTGTCTCTTAACGATTCTGATAGGAAATGCCCAGCAGGCTCAGTCTTTCCTAGAAAAGCAAGGGGAGGTCRGAAGGCATATGGTTGCTGTCCTCTGAGCTCCGGGTGACAAGGTCTGTGATGCTGCACCCTTCCCAGGCGCAGAGGCAAAAGAGAGAGAGAGAGAGAAAGAGAGAAGTATCGCCTGCTTGGCCTTTGGGAAATCACAAGTTATTCCCCACAGCGGGTGAAGCTCTTCGAGCCCGTGCCACACTGCTGGGCCTGTATCACGCCACCCCCGGCACAGTGCAGGCTGGCAGGGGCTCTGCTGTCTGCAAATAAGAGCTCAAAAATCTACGGAGTCTGAAAGCTCTCGGTGATTTTTAGCACAGTCATGGTCTGTTGTCCCCTTTGGAACGGACCACCATCGGATTGCCACTCCTCCCTCACCTAGCATCGCAAGCGTTTAGGGGCAGTGGGTACCACAGATGAACTGCGAAGAGAGGACAGAAAAATGCTCCAGTATCTCAGCAGCTTCTACTGTCATTGTTGCCAGATGTTTTGCCCAGTTCCAGCTGCACTGTTACTTAAAAGCCTGCTGGAAACAAGAGTTACCTACTCTTTACTGGGAGAGCAGTGCTAAATGGTTGGGCTGTCCTTTATGATACGAGTAACACAGTCTCTAGAGAATGAGATAACCACGGAAGGAGAGGGGGTGGCGCAGAAGACTATGGCCAGTTTCCTCCTGAAGACTCRCTCTTCCACTGGACAACCAAATTCAGTGGCTGAAAAGCAGCTGGCCAATGCTTCCCTCCACTTCCTCCACAGAGTTTTTTTACAACATCCTCAGTCATCTGCACTATTGGCATGAAGGAAAATATGAAATTCCAGCCTGCGTTTTGCCCCAAGCTATAGGGTAAGTTTAGGATATTACACCGTAGGACTTTTACAGGGATGTCTTTCAGCAGCAGCACGTTCTCATAAAACACAGAACGGCGCTACTTGTACTTCCTCACTAAACGAGCACATGGGCTCTTCTTTCCTACAAATGATCCCTCTCAACATGTGAATTCACTGATCTCTCTTACTCCACCAACATAAAGCTGCTTTCCAAACCATAGACCTCACCTTYAGTAATCAATATTTCCTTTCCACTTGCTCAGCTTTCAAGGTCATATGTTGAACAGATTAATCACACTTTTAGAAATCTCTTCCTCTTAGGGCTGATGCTAGCATTGACATTATGTGGGATTTAAAGCGAAAACGCACTGAACAGGGCTCGGGTTGGTCTTGCCTATGGAATGTTAGGCCAAAAAAAAGAAACTGCTGTTTGTCCAGAGTAAAAGTACAAATAAAATCATTTCCAGGCTCTTAAAGAAGCTATTACATATAGTGAAGTAGAAGAAAAATTACTTGATGACAGTGGCCTTTTAAAAATCTGCAGAGAGCAGCAGCAATGAGCAGTTAGCCAAAGGGATTCTATATTCTGCTTCTCTTACATGTGCTTGTAGCTCCTGCTTTAAAAAAAGTCCATTCACAATCATGACACTGTATTCACAGCACAGAACAATTACTTGTAATCCTACCCGCTATCCTCTCCATTGATTCCTTACAGTAGCTTTTAAAAATATTTATCTAAATGGGATTCTAGCATGCTGTAATCGTACTAACCTGTATATGAAATGCAGTACAAACCATAAGAGTGAAACAGAAGGAAAGTTTGGGAACTTTTGGTTGTCTTCCTTTTCTTTTAACCCCCCCCCCCCAAATGTCTTTATTACCAAGATGATTTGTAGCCTAGAAGCTGAGAAATAGATTAACCATACCTAATGCCAGTGAGTACCACCACCTCTAGGAAAGCTGTGGCTAGCCACAGCACTAAGCAAGTATCGGCTGCAGCTGGGCTTGAGCCAGACTCTGGAAGGCAGTCTTTATACCTGAACCGGGAACGCATTGGTTTGGACAGCAGAGATTTTAGAGGAAAAACCCAAGAGCTCACCAACCGACAGGCCAGATCTGTTCGGTCTCAGTGCAGGATGGACTTCAGGTTCGAATGTTTCAGCTCAGACCTGGAACTGAACGGGGGTTTGTTTCCTGGAAATGATTTGAATGGAGCTCACCTCACCGGAAATCTTCAGTAACGACCTAACTTGTGAGATTCCCCATCATAAAGAGCTGACGCCTCTCAAGCTCACTGGCTTCCAATCTTGGTTTGGCCTCGGACCTGTAGCTTCGACATCCAGCCTTACCACCCACTCCACAGCACAACTCTACTGTTAACCATTCTTTTACCTTAAGCAGCGCTTTCACCCAAGGATCTGAAAGCACTCTACCAATATTAAATTAAACAAGCCCAATCATCCCCTTCTCGGAGGCAAGTAAAGCTTATTGCCCTTCTGTGGCAGACAGATATATTACTCGCAATGAGTCGACATGAGCTGGAGAAGGTCAAACAATAATGAAGTGGCGGCGGTTTGGAGGAGAACCCAGAAGTCCAATAGCCCACATCCCTGTTTAATCTACTAGACTTTGCTATAACCACTATTTATGTTTTCAAAAGGAAAAGCAGAAGAGTAACGACTGTGACTTATCAAATGTCTAAAGAGAAGTGGGGGAAAAAAAGTGTGCTAGGCTGTCTGACTACCACAAAATGGTGAGTGCTTCTGCATTTATTTCTCTTGCCATGTCACTAAGAATTACAATCTGCCTAGACGCCTAAGCACATTGTGATCATATAATAATAATTATAGTGTCAGAATTCCCTTGGAAATCTGAGCGAGATCTTGTTTCCTAATGTAGCTCAGGGAGAAGAGATTGCAACTACAATTTGTCTGTCCCTTCATAAGTGCTAAAAATTTGGATATATTTTTAATTCCAGTGGAAAGGGCACACAGGAGCCACCTGCAAAACACCCCCTGCCATTCACGACATGGTCATGACACTAGCAAGGGGCGAGTGACAGCAGATTCTGACACTGTTCCGGGACAGAGATTCCTGGGAGATTTGTCTCCAGAGCTCTTGAAGAGACAAACAAAATTCAAAGTCTAGAATATCTGAACGTCTCTGACCACCGTAGGTCACTGTATCTTCCTTCAACTTGGCAGGCTTGTGGGTCGTTTTATGTCTAGAGTCTCCCATCTTAACGCTTTCTTCATTTTGTGCTCTGCTAGAGTCTGATCACACGGGCTGCCAAGGGATTTCAGCTCCCCTTGCTTTCAGCAGGAATGGCAAGCCCTCCCTCACCCTCCACGAAGCACACGTGCCCTCAAAGAACGGGGTCCTTAAAGGSCACCAAGAGAAGCCTTCAAGCTATGTACAGAGACAGGCTTGAAGTGTCCTATCTCTGTGTGCTCCCTGGGCCAGGAACGGGTTAAAGCCATCAGGGCAACAACAAACGCAAAGATCCTGAACATCATTTCATGCAAATGACCTTTCAGTGGCTTCCTGTTCGCTCACTGTGCTCTTGTCTGCCAGGGCCCCAGGGCCTTCAAAACCTGGGGCTAGATTTTAACTCATCTCCCCTTATCTGCTTGACTGACTGTCAGCCTAGCACATCTCCCTGCTTGTGATGAAGGCCTTAATTAGTGCTTGTCTGTTTACCCTTTTCCTGTTGCCACCTCTCTTTCCCTCTCCCTCTCTCTATTCTTCTCCTTTCTCTCTCCCTCTCCCATCACCCTCAGGCTTGTTTGCTTAGCTGGGCATCGCTTGTTTACTCAGTAGGGAGGTTCCAATATATGTAAATAAAGTAAGCCAAAAACTCCACGAAAAAAATAAAATCTATATAACACATAAAAGATAAAGAAATACCCACACAGAAGCATGTCTTCAAAGAAAAATATTTCACTCTCTAAGAATCACATGCAGAGACGCTGCTAAAGCTGGCCTCTCTCTTCTAACAAACAAAACCATTTTGCTGTCTTCTGCATGCAAAGACAGTTATGAAACTGAGCTGCTTTTTCTTTTCCCTCTCTTCTTCCTTTCTTTGGAGACTTTATTATCACAAAACACGTGGCCAGGGGGCGATGATGGTGTGCTGTGTGCATCCACCACCCACCAGATTTGTTCTTTTGGGGTAGAGACTACCTGCTTCCAATCAGCCAGTGACACCACTGCACGGCACCTCATCAGGGCTTCTACTCTGAGAAGGTATTTAATAAATGAAACATCTGTCCAACTTTCAGAAGCTGCAAGAACAAGGGAAGCTGCAAGATCAGGTAGGTTTTTCTTCTCCAAACGACTATGCTGGCTACCAATTTGCTGTCTATGCCATCTAAAGAAATTAAAAGCTGCAGAGGAGACAGAGGACTAGAAGAGAGGTGTGAGCATCCAGCTTCCTGGTTTTGGCTCTCATTTGTTTGTTTTTTTTACACTGCCACCTTACTGCAGAGCTCTGATTGATACAAACCTACAGTCTACAGCCCCTCAAACAAGATCCTTGTGCTAAGCACGGCAGAGACACACACTAAGCAATCCCGAATGTCTTGCAGATGTTGATAAACAAGCCAAACACAGCACGGGAGGATAAACCCGATCTCACACAGCAGTTTACGGGCAGAGACAGAACCGACATCTACCAAATGCCAGGCTACTACTTATCCACTGGACCTTACTCTCTTTACTCCAACTGGCCTTGCTGTAAAATGACATGTTGGTGCTTGTCCACTTCCTAAAGCTGCTAGTCAGTGGGATGCTGGAATGCCTTGTCCTCCCAGAGCGACCACCCGAGCGCTGCTTTGCTCCAGACGCCAGGCTCCAGCATCTCCTCCAGGCTTTCTGACTGTTTGACACAACCGCAGGAAGCCATCTGAAAACCCACGCCAAAGACACCACGTCAGCAGGACTGCTAAGAGTGAGTTTGGTTACGCGGCTGCCAACCTGATGTACCACTTGGGAAATGGCCCTCCATGAACAAAACATTGGAAAGCTCTGATGAAAAGGAAATAAGTTGGCGCTCTCCTGCAGACGGGGCAGTCAAAGGCCAGAGCTTGTGACTCCTAGTACAGGGTGACCATGGCTTACACAACCTTCCCAATCAGCAGGGGCCTAAAGTTAGCCTGGGCAGTGAGATCTATGTGTTATATCCACTGAAAACAGGACGCAGTGTGTGTTCCTACAGCGACATCAGACAACCGGTAAATCTTCGCCGCAATCTCTCTCCTGACACATTCCTCCCTATTAAAAGCCGCTTCGTAGCTGTAATACAGAGCTCATAAAATTCGCTCTGTAGCTGGGTGCATAGCAAAAATTCTGCAAGGCTTACAGGACTTAATTGGGAAGACGTGCGTAGGTGTTATGATCAAACCTGTGAGCATTCACGCAAACGCAGGGGAGGCCAGAGTCTTGAGCTGCTCGCGTGCTTGCCAAAGGAGTTGAGACTTATCAAACATCACGGGAAATAGCAAAGTTCAGGGGCTGCCAAAGAGCAAAGGATAGAAAGGAACAGTTCTCCCATTAGCTTAAATGGGAGTAATGTGCTCGCATCAGGAGAGAGATAGGGAAAAGGAGGCCTGGACTGATAGAGAAAAGCAGGGGAGGGAGCAGGATGAAAAGGAAGTGGGAAGGGAGACCAAAAAAAGCAGAGAAGAAGAAAACTTTCTCTCTCTGACAGAGGATTATCAGGATAAATTCATTCACATTTGTGAATGATTCACACACCCTAGTGATGTCTGGAGTAGAGAGATACGGAGGTTTAAGGCTAGGGAGAGACAGACAGACAGACAAAGATCTTCGCGTGAAAAAGGAAAGGAATGCGGTAATACAGGGAGAGATGGAGCCAGGGCTGGTGAATGTCCGGAAGACAGTCCCAGGCCTGGCCAAACATGCCCTGACCTATACAGCGGTTCAGCTCGATACATGAAACAGCCAGCTGTGCCAGATGCCGTGACGTGACGGATGAGGCGAGTCCGTCAGTCCTCAGGCAAGGAGAGAGTTCACCCGCTCACTGACAACTGCGCTCCAGCACAGTTACTCTCTTTCAGGGAATTATTAGGGATTAGGATGCTGGTAACAGCTTCAGTGAGATTCTTAAAACCAGAATAAAAATCAAGGGAAAGAAACAAAGAGCCAATAAAATTTCTTGTCACAGTTACAAGTATTTCTGGGTTAGTTCCTGGAGACTTGACATTTTTATGCCTAAATCTGTAAGCAGATCTACTCCCAGCTTTGGTCTGTTCATGAATCAGAGACCCAAGGTCATTTTTAATTGGGTTGAGAGACATTTCAGGGTCAATTTGCAAGTATTTGTAAAAGGTGAAATTTTCGAGACTACTTACTCATTAACAGGGTGTGTATTGCAGGCACACAATTAACTGCATTTCAACAGATGATCAGCATTGCGAGTTGCCTGTTGGGGCCTGAGTTTTAAGATCTCAGTTTGTCCTGATAAAATCTTCCAAGACCTGAACATTGCAAGAGGTTGCGTCACTCCATGGTTTTAAATATTAGTGACACACCAGGTGAGAAACACCCTACCCCGCTCGCTGCACTCGGTGTGAACTGGGGCAGGAAGCCCATCCGTACGAACCTGCATGTCCCTTTAGCTTCTGGGGTGAAAGGGCCGGAGTTTCCTCTCCCTAAACCCTGGGAACATCAGGAGTAACTGTGCCGAAATCACCGATGCCAAAGGAGGAGACAGACGGCGAACCAGTCCTTACCCTTGTGCTCTTTCGTGAGCAAGGGCCTCAGCGTACATTGCCCCTAAACAAAATCACTGCGCAGAAATGAAGCGCTTACAAACAGGGAGAACAGACCCGGGTGGCCTGAAAAAAATAATAGTAATAATAATTAAAAAAAAAAAAGAGTAGAGGCCTGTTCATTCTTCCTCTGCTCACCTCTCTCGGGAGCAAAGGCATATCTGTGTGCTCAGCAGGACTCGCATAGGAGGTCGTGTGAGAGACTAATGCTTATTGCCTGGGTACAATCTCCTGACACAGGTCAGGGTAACCAGGAATCGCACTGCCAGTCAATAAATACTGACTCCAAGAGCTGCTCTTACATCC